>NC_143488.1:65499929-65805804 GCF_027475165.1 Benincasa hispida
GAAGATGAGTGGGAAACGCCTTTAAGACCAATGAAAGATTGTTTGAGTGGCTAGTTATGTCATTCGGATTATCAAATGCTCCAAGCACCTTCATAAAACTTATGAATCAAGTACTTCATCCTTTCCTTAACAAATTTATCGTAGAGGAACATTGATATTTTCTAAGGTGGACTTGAAGAGTGGATACCACCAAATACGTTTAAGGTTGGGAGATGAGTGGAAAATGGCCTTCAAGACCAATGAAAGATTGTTTAAGTGGCTGAAAGATTGTTTAAGTGGCTAGTTATGCCACTCGGATTAACAAATGCTCCAAGCACCTTCATAAGACTTATGAATCGAGTACTTCATCCTTTCCTTAACAAATTTATCGTAGTGTATTTTGACGATATTATGGTGTATAGCAGAAACTTTGAGGAGCATTTACAGCACCTTCAAAGCTTATTTCAAGTCTTGACAATAGAGAAGTTATATGTCAATCACAAGAAGTGTCTTTTTCTTGTGAAGGAGACTGCATTCCTTAGCTTACTAATTGGCCAAAATCAAATTGAAGTTGATCCAATAAGATTGAAGTTATTACTCATTGGCCAACACCTTGCTCGATAAAATAAGTCAAGCTTTCCTTGGCTTGGTATCATTCTACAGAAAATTTATCAAAAATTTCAACTTCATTACAGTCCCCATCGCTGATTGTTTAAAGAAGGGAAATTTCAAATAAGACAAAAATCAGCAAGATGGTTTTGAGTGCATTAAAAAGAAACTCGGCTCCAACCATGTTTTGAAGTTACCCATTTCTCAACTCCATTTGAAGTGACTGTGGATGCGTGTGGCCTAGGAACTGGTGGTGTTTTATTTCAAGAAGGTCACCCAATTGAATATTTTAGTGAGAAACTCAGCACCTCAAGAAAAACGTTGAGTACCTATGGACAAGAATTATATGCTCTTGTTAGAATCCTCAAACAGTGGGAACATAACCTCCTTTCCAAGGAGTTTCTTTTACTAACAAACCATTTTTCATTAAAATTCTTACAATCTCAGAAGAACATAAGCCGCATGCATGCAAGGTAGATCTCATTCATACAACGGTTTGACTTTGTGATCAAACATCAATCGGGCAAAGAGAATAAAGTTGTTGATGCCCTAAACTTAAAAGGCCTAATACTCACTACTTTAGCTAGAAGTGACTATCTTCTCTCACTTTCCAGAATTATACGAGAATGACCAAGATTTTGTAGAAATTTGGTAAAAAAAAAAATACTCATTTTTTGAATACTAAAGACTTCCATGTTATGGATTAATTCCTATTTAAAGGAGAACAACTTTGTATCCCTCACATTTCTCTTTGAGAAGCTCTTCTAAAAGAAGCTCATTCAGGAGGCTTGGCTAGACACATTGACCAAGACAAAACATTTGAAATAGTGTCAACTCGATTTTATTGGCCACAACTTCAACGAGATACAAATAACTTTTTTAAAAGATGTTCCATTTTCCAAAGAGCCAAAGGCACAAGCACTATATTCACCACTACCTATACCTTCAACCATCTAGGAGGACTTGTCCAATGATTTTGTGCTTAGATTACCAAAGACATAAACAGGGTATCATGCAGTAATGGTGGTAATGGATCACTCCAGCAAAATGGCTCACTTCCTTATTTGCAAAAAGACAAATGATGCAATCTACATAGCTAATCTCTTCTTTAGAGAGATTCTTCGACTTCATGGAGTGCCTAAGTTTATTGTATTAGACAAAGACGTGAAATTCCTTAATCATTTTTAGCATACCCTATGGAAGAAGTTTGATACTACGTTGAAATTTAGTACTACTACACACCCTCAAACTGACGATCAAACAAAAGTTACCAACCAAACATTGAAAAATATTATATGTTGTCAATGGCTCAAGACCAAAAAAATGGGATTTGTCCCTTGCTCAAGCAGAGTTTGCCTTTAACAACATGAAGGACAGATCAACGGGAAGTTGCCTCTTTGAAGTCATACACACCAAAACTCCTAGACTTACTTTTGATCTTGCCAACTTGCCCTCTTCTGTGGATATTAGCATTGAAGTCGAGCACATGGCTGAGAGAATTGAAGAACTACATAAAAAAGTCCATTATCACTGGAAAAAAAAACCACCTTGTCGTATAAGGAAGCTAAGGATAAGTCTAGAAGAGAAGTTAATTTTGAAGGCAATTTTGTGAGATCCCATTTACGCAAAGCTCGTTTCCCTACAAAAATCTACAAATTGAAAGATAGGCAGCTTGGACATTCAAAGTATTGGAGAAGTACCACATTGAGTTACCAACAGATTTGCTCTAATTTTCAACATAGTTGATTTGAAGCCATATCTTGGTCCAGATTATTTCCATTTGGCCTTGCAATCTCCTTGGGATGAGTCGAATTTTATTGTAACAACTTTTCCCTTATAAGTTATAAATAATGACTTCCTCTCTCTTTTGAAAAGAGAATCATTTTGATTTTTTTTATTTAAAAAAAAAAAAAAAAAAAAAAAATCGGACTTTTGGCATTACATGACTTTTTATCTTATAAATTCTTTGTTTTTATATTTACTGGACCAATGACATTTGACTTTTTTTAAATAGATCTACTTTATAGATAATAAAAATCTAGAATCTTATCACACACAAAATTCAATTTTGTCCAATAAATTAATAAATTTAATCTTTCAAACATGTCGTTAATATACACTAAATTCATAGACCTATTAGAACTAAAAGTTCAAGAGCTAAATTCGTAATTTCCTTAAATTAAATTAAGTAAGAACTAGTGAATCAAATATAATCAAACCCAAGTAATGAACCACTAGAATCATCTTAAATACATTTCTTTTAAAAGATAATACTATTACATTACAAATGCACATTAAAAGAAAAATAAGGAATTTAAATCGACCAAACTCTACCACCTAGGGAGAAAGAAAAAAGGAGCAATATATTTGTTCAAATGCTCAGGCTAAAATACGGTTACCTTTGTGATCACTCGTCAAGAGCCAATCACATCCCTACATCACACCTAGCGCATAATTTACAATTCTGGCATTGCTCAAAATATGGGCCCTTCACAAGATCACAGGCCCAATTTAACAAGTGGGCCAGAATATCTTCAAGATGTAAATCAACTTTCTGGCCCCAATTGCATCTCCCATGGTCTAAAAATAATACCGCAACATAGCCACTACCAATCATCATAAATATAGACTGGAGGGGCAAACAATTGGTGTAAATAATGGGGGATTTGAGAAGTGAGAACTACACATTAAAAGTTACAGAAGGTGGGAGTGGATGAACAAAATGACACTCATTAACATTGCTAATGCTTCCATGGTTAGTGATTGAATGAGCTTATCTCGGGTCGAGCCGCTCACGCTCAACTGCCCTGCATTGACAAACTCGTTCTTCCCAGAGGTGACTGACACATTTACAGCTTGAGAACCTGGAAATGAAGTTTGTTTTCACAAAATGAAACTCCATTAAAGTAGTTCAATGGAGTTGTACAGATTTATTATACACACTGACTTGTATGTTCAACTTACAATCATAGTTTGCCCACCCGATTCGCTGGCGAGCCAGATCATATACAAATATCTTATCTTTCATAACAAGATCTGCAAGACGAAGGCACGTCAAATGAGGCTCAATGATTAAGCACACATACTACATGCACATTGATTCGAGGTGTTATGTACTAATGAACTGTAAAATCCTACATAATAGCAGGTGCAATATGGTTTTTACAAGTTGGAGCATTTGGTTACCCAAGATGTGGCAGATATTCACATTCAAAAAAAGAAGTCAAGTTCAGGGACTAACCTCCTAAAATCGTTACTCCTTCCTGAACTTTCTGAAAACCAATACACCACAATGCAGCACCATCCTGCAAGGATAGACCAATATCAAATATTCCTGCATGATCCATGTTAAATCACGGATCTACCTAAAAACTTAAGCAAATGGATTAGGGTAAATTCTTGAAAATTTGTCAAAGGCCCAACAAATGAAATTCAATATTAATTGGGGATGAAATAACTTTACAAGGTTCGAACTCGGGACCTCCTATTCTCTAAATCATCAATCAACTCAAAAGTTTAAGCTAATGGGTTGTGGTAAATTTAATATTATATCAACACTTTAACAGTCGGTACATAATTGAAGGAACGAATCTCAAACAACTTACATAAAAGCCAAGATGCATAAGATATTCTTCAGGTTTTAACACCATAGATGCACTGCCCGCGAAGTTTAAGCTAACCAGAGGAAATATCTCGCCTACACTGGACATAGAAGGAATTTTGCCCCATTCAATTCCTGGGTTAGTTGAAGATCAAATTACACCCCTTCTGATATAGTTAGAAGTAGAGACAAACCTGGTGGATACTAGATAACACTGGTTGCCCTTTGAAATAGTAGGAGTTACGGATTGGGAAACAGCAGCAGTTATCTAAACAAGTCAAAAGAAAAACACATGTTGATTAGTTGCATGTATATGACAATTAGAATTTTCGTTACACCTTATCATTACAAAAGTTCTTTCATTGTGACCTTTAACCTTTATAATGGGTATAAAAACAATTCTTTTGAAATCTTTTTCCCTCAAAATGAGTGAAGGAATTTGACATGGCAGCAGAGTTTGAACTCGGGGAGAAAACTTACAGCGTTGACAAATGGAGTATAAGCTTCTTCGACAAGGTAAGCCAATGTTGTTCCAGAGTCTACAATAGTACCTCGATTGATTGATGTTGCAAACACAGATGGATCAATCGGCAGTGTCTGCCCATTGACAGCGATGCTTTCTAGATATAAGTTATAGTGAGGCCTGATATTTGAAACACAGTTAAACTTTCAACAGAAGTACTACATTTGTCTATTAACAGAAGCACAAATGTGAAATAAAAGCCTGAAACAGGTGAACCGTGCAGTTGGATGCCAACACAAATTCATAACTTTGAAAGGAAAGGTCATAGCCAGTATAAAATAAAAGTTTAAATTTACTACTTCCTAGATTCAAAGTAAGGATGGGATCATCTCTCAATTATACAAAGGAAAGACGTTGGAAGGGAGATGCTTCCAAAACAAAACAACCATCAAAGCACAAACATTTATGACAAAGGAAATTCTATAAGTAGCTCAAGGGTTCCAAAAAGAAAAAACAGTAATGAAGCACATTCGCTAAAAAAAATGAATTCAATAGATAAAAATTAGTCGCAACTTTTTTACTCAGGTTTTTTCAGTTGTAAACTATCAATTTATAGGCTTCTGAGATACCAAATTCTTACTGAATATAATTTGAATGCCTCTAACATTGACAAACTATTCTATGAAGAGATGATCCTATTTTTACATTTTTACTTTGGCATATTAAATTAACAAAGCTATAGAAAAAGAAATTATGAAGGTGGACATACTGAGAGGGCACAAGTGGACTATACACAATGCCTGGCTCCAAAACCTCACCAAGAACCAATATACCACCACCATTTCCTTCTCCCTTTAAACAATGGGAAAATACTTTGGGGGTTATCCCTCGAGCTGACAACTGTGATATGACAGACAAACCCCCAGGGCCAAATCCAAAAATGCCATCTATTGCATGGTCTGATTTTGTCAAGTCTCCTGACTGATAGGTGCTACAACTGCATTTATAGATTCATATGATGCTTTCAGCATTTTCCCAAAAGTGTAAAAATAGATTCATATCTGCACTGAGCTAGAAGGAAATATATTGAGACCATCCCGGAGGATATGTTATATTTGGTATCAAAACATAAGTGTGGTTTGTGGTGTGATGAGATCATGAGACAAACATTAAACTCATATTCTTCTTCATGTGCAGAGACTTAACAACGGTCATAATACGACAATTAGCATGACCATGACAAAAAAAAAAAAAAAGAAAAAAAAAAAGAGATTTGTTAAAAGTAGATTCTGTTGGAAAGTCCATCCAACTAGAAATATTTTACATGGTAAAATAGTTATTTTATCCTGATGGAGTCCATTTGAATTAAGCGAGTTTAGTTAGGCAGTTCAAAAAGTAAAAATTGTGCTCACCCAACTCACCCAAAAACAACAGTAGTTGAAGAGTTGGCAATCATAGAATGTCCCATGACCATGTCAAAGTACATGGACTCGGATACATAATAACCTGATGTTCCACTTCCATCACCATACTGAAAGGTGTAACTGCATTGATTACTCTGAGTTAAACACTGTGTTGCAGTTGTTTGGAATGCAGAATTGCATATTGGGTCAGAACAGGAGATAAGTGAAGAACTTGATGAACTCGAAGCATCAAAGAAATTTAGTTGAATCTGCACAGGGTAAACTAAAATAAGGACTTTAACATGGGGGCCATGGGACAATTTGAAACTAGCAAAAGAAGATATAAAAAGAATGACTCTTACGCCAAGTCCACTTGATCTGGGGCAGCCATTGCAGGAATTGCAGTTGACCCACAATATATCGCTTCCAGTGTCGATCTGCACCGTAAATTCCATTGGGGGAGTGCCTAATTTGACTTTGGTAAAGTAAAGCCTGAACAAGCCATTAACAACAAAATAAAAAGTTCGCTCAGTGCATGGATGGGAGTGATTTTGAAATGTTTAAAATCACTCCAAAAATACCCTTGATCACTTAAAATCAATTCCATGTTTAATTTTATACTTTTAAACGCACTGTAGCGTCCACATGAAATATTTAAATAGAATAAGAACAAGAAGAACCAAATAAAGAATTAAAGTAGCATTTATTATGACTTCCCTGTTAGACCAACAGAAGCAAAAGCAAAAGGAGAATATAAAGCTTTTTTTTCCAGTTTCAAGTCAATAATATCAATTCTTCCATCATTCCTTCGTTTTCTTTGGCCTAATTCCATACCTCCCTTCTCTTTCTTGCTCACTCACTCCTGAACGACCTACCAGCCGCTAAACAGAGTATCACAGGAACGAAAACATCACAAAACACAGAAATCTATTATAATCCAAGAAAAGCACAACAATCCTAGAGAAGACAATTTACGAACACACCCACCTGCTAAAAACAACAAAAATTTAAAGAAAATTGAGATAAAGAGCAAACAGTACCCGACGAGCAATGGATCGGAAGAACCTTCGACTGAGAAGTCGACAACACCTTGCAAGATTCTGGCATGCCTGACTCGGTCCCGAGCTCTGAGGGTTTCGAGTTGGACAGGGGGAGAAGAAGGGAAGGCCCTGTGCAGAGAGAGAAGTGGGACGGGGAAGCCGCAGTAAACCACCGTCGCCGGCAGAACAACGGATGCTGCTACGGCCAAGATCAAGGACGAGAAGACCCGCATTTCGGTGAAATTTTGTGGGGTTTTGAATTCTCAAATGGGAAGATTTATGAGCAAAGATCAAGTTATGGGTTTGATTATTCTACACATTGCAGTGGAGTTGGGAGAAAATATTTGGTTTTGAATTAACAAATAAAGTTCGGTTTATAAAGCTTAAGCTTTTAAACCGCCATGGATCTGCTCCAGCATGTACAATCCACAGGCACTCGAAAATGAATGTGAAAAGTCGAAACTACCCCTTTCTTTTGTCTATTGATATAAATTTATATTATATGCTTTAAATTTCATTTTGGTTGTACTTGTAGCTGTAGCTGATTATTTAACTTTCTAAAGGTCAAATTTGGGTCTTTCCCAAAAGAAAATGTCAAATTTAGGCATTAAACTTTATATGAGTCTTCTGTTGTTCTCCATGAACATAAACTATTAAAATATTTATGTTGGTCTCTCGACTTTAAAATTAAAGATATTATAATTCTTTTATTTGTTTCTTTTTTAACAACTTTTTTTTAGTATAATAAATTTAAAAGGTGAGAATTTGAACCTTTGATCTCGAATAAAAGATATATGTTAATTATCAATAAAATATGTATATTTAAGTTGGTTCTTTTAATAAATTGATAATATAATTTTAAATGTGTATATATTAACGTATTCACGTGAGTATGTATCTATTGTTTTTGTTTACTCAAAAGGTTATAAATGTTACCCTTAATTATTTATTTGAAAAAGGATGAAAATTATGGTTATATATATATATTGTTTTTTAACTTGGGCTAAACTTAGTAATTTTCAAAATAAATAGGGAGTTAAATGGAGACCTTGAATCTTTGAAATGGTAGATCTAATTAGAATTTGACAGTAAAAAGCGTGTAGTTTTAGTGCAAAAAAAATCAAAACAAATAAAAAAATTTAAAATACCATTTTGATTCATATACTTTCAAATTTGTTTAACTTTAGTCGTTATATTTTTAAATGTTTGATTTTAGTTTAAGTATTTTCAAAATCTTATATTTAGTCTAATTTTTTAATTTGACTAAATAACAATAATAATTTATATGCAAGACAATGTAATATGAGAACGTGATTTCAAAATTTATGGTGAAAATATAATATGGAAACGTGAAAATAACAAAATACTTTTCAAAAGAAGTTAACAATAACAAGTCATTGACTACTTTAAGATTTACTGAAAGTATAAAAACTAAAATTATACGTTTAGAAGTATAAGGATTAAAATCAAATATATTGCAAAGTATATGAACTAGAAGCTATATCTTAACCTAAAAAAAATCATTTTGGTTACCTTATTTGTTCTATTTTAATTTATTTAATTTTAATTGTCTAATTTTAGTCTCCATACTCAATAAATTTTAAATTTAGTCCTTTTAAATTATATTTTCTTTAATCGATTGAACTATAATAATAAACTTTAATGAAGCAAAAAACACTACGTGAGATATTTTCAAATTTTATAAGAAATACTAGTGACTATTATTATTTTTTTTTATCGAGGAAACTAACCCGAAACTAACTAATTTTAAACTTTATTGAAAGTACTAAAATTAGAATTAGACCATTGAAAGTATGAAACTGAGATGGAGTGGAATCTAGAGTGCATTACTCGAATGATTATTTTTCTCATGAATATTTCTAAGAGTTTTTTACTTCATTACTTCAATTCGATCTCAAATAATTCTAAATGTTTCAATTTAACTTCGATTTAATTTTAATTTAAAAATTTTTAATTTAATCTTAGAAATCTTTTCTAAAGATTTTTAAGTACATTTCTCGACATTTTTAGCTATAATAATAATAATAATAATCTAGTACATCTATTAAATTTTAGTTTGCCGTATCGAATTACAATTTAACTAAAATCATAAATATATCCTCGAAACTTAGGGATTAAATTCATATCTTCACCTTTTTTTAAGTTACAATGTAAATATAAGATTAGAATTTGGTTCTACAACTTCTTAACAAGTATTTTTACTAGATATCATGTTCAAACAAATAAATTATATCTAACTTGCATTCATTTTGATAATGCCTACAAATTTGTGGTATTGAAGTGAGATTTAATGTAGGACACTAAGTTGCAAATAATAAATATTTTTAATATAAAACTGATTAATTAGTTATCATTTTTTGACGATATGTTTTTAACCTAAATAATTAACGTATTTTTTAATTATTTTTTAGTTCAATAGATATGTAGTATTTGGATTAATTAAGCCTTCACTCTTATATTATAAATTATGCTTATATCGTATGATCGGCATACCTTAAAAATTTGAAATTATACCTTTTGACAGAGGAGATTTAAAATCATGCATTATATATTTATTACGAAATCATGTGTTTGTCCTTAAAATCTTCATTTCCATTTTACTTTTGTCCCCAACTTACTAAGGTTACATTTTGTTCCATAAATTTTTCATTAATCATTTAACTTATAAAAATATTAAACTTTTATTTCTAAAGAATAAAAAAGTTTAAATTTGTTTTCGAACCCAACCTTTACCCTATTATTTATGGTTTTAAAATTCATATTCATACGGACAAATTCGTCCGAGTAAATGAAAGAAAAAAATATGTCGATATCATATTTCTATTAAATAGTTTCTTATTTTTTTTCTTTTTTTAGTTCAACAGTTTTTATTTAGAGGGGAAAAAAAAACAACATAGAAAATGATTTTGAACTTTCATATTCGGAAACCAAAATAAAATTCAGGTTAAAGTGGTCATGTACTTTGGAGTTAGTTCAATTTTGATCCCAAATACTTTTAAATGTCTAATTTTAATTTATGTATTTTTAATAAGTCTTAAATTTAGTCCATCAAAATTAATTTTAATTCATTTTAGTTAATGATAATAATAATTTTCATGTAATAAAATACAATACGTGAATATATTTTTAGTGAAAATATTAATAGATAATAAAAAAAAAAAACAAAAATCAACCATAAATTAGCAATAGGGATTTAATTTTAGATTAGTTAAAGGATAATTATTTTAAATGATAAAACTGTTTGAAATAAATATATCAAAATGTTACTGTCTAATGATGATAAATATCGATAGATGCTGATAAATGGAGTAAAATAGTATTTTAACCCAAAATGTAAGTTAAAATAAAAATAACTATTCTAATATGAACGGTCCAACCAATCCAATATTGGTCTATTTTATATTAGCTCAATTATTGGAGGTGTCTATTTTAATTTACTTTGTTATAAAGTACGAATGAAGTAATTTAATCACTTTCCCCAACTTATGAAAATATCCAAACTTTTATTTGTCTTCTTGCTCTTGTTTCCGACAATGTGGATTTTTCTTTTCTTTTCTTTTTTTCATCTTAAAAAATCGTTTGAGTTGCATATATTAAATAAACCATAAATTTTTAGATTTGTGTATACTTAGATACGAGTTTTATTAAGTTTTATATTAAATAGTTCTTAAACTTTAAAAAAAGCCTATGTCATATCATATTTTTGTTAGTCAATTATTGAATCAAAATCTAATTATAAATTTATACAAATTTTATTGAACAATATTAGCCCTTAAATAACCAAAAAGGAAGTTACAGAAAAACGAACTTACAACAATACTCAATTAATAAGAGAATAAAATATTAATTCCATATATTTTTCCTAATATCAACTCATGGTCAAACAAGTATATAGACCATTTAAATGTGTTTTTCAAATCTCGAAAATTTAAAATATTTTTTTTTGAAATTTCGAGAACTAAAATAGATACCTACATCAAACTTTATAGATCAAAAGTTATTTTGCCCTTGATTTTAATTTCTTTGAGCACTTCCCTTTTTAATTTAAACAAAAATGGCTCCATAATATTGAGATAATAATAATAATAATAATAATAATAAAAAAAAAAAATCGCAAAATGGATCTGGCAAAGCAAAAGCTACATACATTCATGTGTCCTAAGTGGGGAACAAACATCTTTCTAACCTTCCCTTCCAGGTTAACTAATAATAAAGTTAAATTATAAATTTAGTTTTATTTTTTTTCCTTTTTAGGACCGTTTGTTTGCATCTTAGATTCCTATGGAATTGATATTTGATTTATCGTGTTTGTTTTGCGGTATTGTGAGATGTCCTAACATCTGAAGATTTCTGAACGTCCTAAAATGTTCGGATGGAGGATATCGGGAGAATTTTGTATGCTCTTCTAAAATATAGGGTTTCTAGATTCTCAAGGTGAGAGCATCATCATTTTACTTTTTTGTCATTCCTTTTTATTTTATTTTACATATATATAATAATCTTCATTTCATTATATAATTAAAATAAATACCGTCAACCATGTATATTATATATTTTTAGCTATATTATAATTCTTATTTTTTTAATCAATATATTCAAATTTAAATTTAAATTAATATTTATTTTATAAAAAATCTTAAATTATGATATATTATTTTGTTGAGAAAAATAACATATAAAAATAATATAAATTATATTAATTTAAAAAGAAATTTAAATTGATAAAAACAAACATGTTATATAAGTTCAAATTATATCAAATTAATTATAAAGTAATAGATAGTCGTAAAGACATTCTTAGAACTTTATGTAAATTTAAGATATTCCTAAGTAGAAATCCAATAAAACAAACACAATTATTTAAATATTTCTAGATCGATGTTTTTGTGTTGACCTGTTGCTTGGTATGAGTAAACATTGCATTGAGAGCAAAATCCATGCGTTGATCATAGAACTTCAAAGAGGACGCATTAGACAGTGAAGTCTGGAAAACAACACCAACTTGGGACGAGGAATTCTCCCAATATACTCGTGTGTTTGGAGTGATTTCAAAGCCAGCTGAAAGCTTTGAAAGTCTAGTTTTCAGGGTAGGGCTGTCGGAGAAAAAGCTCTAAAGGATTGGGCTGGAAACTGAGAAGAAGACAGAAGGGTCAGGCCGTCGGATAAGCTTGGGCCAGTCTTGAAGATTTTGAGATTCCGACCAAACCACAAGGAGTTCTAAGCTCAGATTTTAGGGTAAGCTTCCTGAGACATTTTAGAATATATTTGTAGAATTAAGTATCTAAATAAAGCTTAAAACTATGAGTAATCTGAGTTGCAATTTGAATCTGGATTCTAAGGGTGAAAAAGGGAGCCCGAGGTAAACAAGGAACTTCTAGAGTGAAAAGTTCCTAAGCGATTGAGGTGAGTGACTAAAAATTTGACTAAAATGTTTGACAAAATATTTACAATGTTTTAAAGAAAGCATGTTTTAAAGAAGATTATTCTCATGCCAGCTAGTTTTACAAAGTAATTTCTAAGCAAACCATGAATTATGTTTTAAACGCATGCATGTGTGGGAAGTTTGTTGAAAAGCTATTTATATGTGTTAAATATACCCAGCATGCGTTAGTATTTTTAAAGTCATATTTTTATATGCGTTATACTTTACATGCTTTAAAGAGAAAGTCATTTATGACTAGTTTTACTTAAAATGCAATACCGAAGGACATTTGAGAAGGTATCCACCCAACTAGATACCGAAGGACATTTGAGAAGGTATCTAACTAACTTGGTACTGAAGGACGTTTGAGAAGGTACCAAACCAACTTGATACCGAAGGACATTTGATAAGGTATCCTAGCAGCTCGATATTGAAGGACATTTGATAAGATATCTGAGCAGAAGTACCTAAGGTATGACGATACTTAGTATGGCCACGTGCATGTAGGTAGTTAGAGTCAGAGATTAAACAAAAGGGTTCTCTTTTGACTAGCAGTTGATGTTGGGATTATTTTTAACCACAACAGGGTTATTCTCAACTGAGAAACAGTTTTAATGTTTTATGATTAAAACATGCTTTATGCTTAGAAAATGTTTATACTGCAGTACGAGGTACTATAGAAGCTTATATTTCAGTTTAATCTCTTTATTGAGATTTTTGCATGAGAATCAGTTATCTTTCTTAAGTCACTCACTGGGCTAGCAAGCTCACCCCGTTTTCAAATGTTTTCTTTTCCCCCAGGTAGAGGTCAAATCCTCAGAAGATAGCTCTGCATCTGCTCTGCCACCAAAGGATAAAGATATTGTAACCTGTCTGTTAGGTGGTTACTGTAAATATTGTACATATGTTATAGGTGATCATATAGGGACTAGGGTTTTGGGCTTTGGGACTTGTGAATCTAGTGTTGTAATGATTCTAAACATGTTATGTTTCTGAATTAATAAATTTGTGGCCTATAAGGCATTCCGCTGTATATGAGTTATATATTGGTATCAGAGTTATTCCGCAAGAGTTATTAGGCAATAAGTATCAACCAAATGGTTGATAACTGTTGCAGTCACGCCCTTTCCTAGGCTAAGAGGGTGGTCTGGGGCGGGGTGTGACAATAAGGCAGAAGATCTTTTTAACATTCACGTGGTTTCCATTAGCCTATACTCTTATATGCTATCATAGATTGCATCCTATTTCATAAAAACTCATGTATGCTGGTTTCCTCTCTATTGTTGAAAATGGTTACTATTCGTGCGATGAGTTAATCGGTTAGATCTTTGTCTTATCCTTGTCGGTTTCAACTTATGTGATATGTTTTATAGCGCTTTCAAATTTATTAAAGATTACAATAAGGGATAAGGACGAGGACAGAAACATCTTTTTATTCTGCCCCGTGAACATCTCTGAGGGTACAATTATAGAAAATTTGTTACCAAAGGACTTTTAATTAGGAAAATTGGATCCTATAACACAAATTACAATTTCATTTGGAAATATAGCAAAACATCGAACTTTTCAAAAGATAGCAAAAAGCACAAGACACACGTGAATTCTTTTTTCTGTTAATCTAAAATACCCTTAACAACTTCTTTAACTATATTGTAATAAATCCAACAACTTTGTTAATTATACTGTAATTATTTATCGAATTTATAATTCAACCTCTATCGTTTTCCTTTCAAATATTTCGTGTGAATTAAGTTATGGTTTTCATGTCCTTATCAGTTTTTTCAATCATGCATTGTAATCTTCATTAATTATACTGTAATTAATTTATCGAATTCAAAATTTGTGTCTTCTATGGTTTCCTTTCAGATTTTTTTTCCTTAAAAACTGGTTTACTTACAAATATTTAGTGTGAGTTAAATTCCTTTCATATGCATATTTATCTAAAAAATGTCTATCTTTAAATATAAAATGCCGATTTGAATTTTCAAATTTTATATTATATTACTTTTCCAAAATTTGACATTTCATATTTGTTAATCCTAATTAAATAATATAACTTTTTAATTTAGCTTTATCACTATCTTTATTATAATTTTATTATTTATATATATATTCGTCTTCTTTAGCATTTTTAATTTTACTGTAATTAATTCTTCAAGTTCAATTTAATTAAGTTAGGGAAGATAATTGGTTTGTTTGATTTAATTTGAAGTCATCGAAAGATTCGAATAAGAAGAAAACTTAAGACTAATTTATTGTTAATATTTTGTTTATGAGAGTTAAAAATGAATGTACAGATAATAATAATGATTACATTTAAAAGGAAAAAAGAAAAAACCCACACCGCACCGCCCGCCCTTAAACCTTAACCCCACCAAAACCTAAGTTAATCCTCCATCTTCTCCTTCCCGCAAACCGCCCAGCGAAAGCAGCCGCGCAGTCAGCTGCTGCCCACCGACGACCGCCGGCCACTGAATGTAAGTCGTTCGCCATCTCCGTTTCAATTTTGTTTTCGTTTTATTTCATAAATGAATTGTTGAAGGTTTCATTTATCCCTCTCGGATGCTCCTCTGCAATTCATTTCATCTTTCTCAACTCCATTAATTATCCCCTAATTTCCCATCTTAATTCGATTAGTGACGATCAATGGACCGGGCTTAAAGAAGTTGGGCCGGATCCCACCGCCATTGACCCCTTTTACTTAGAGAGATGCAAAATATTTTCTGTTTCAGTGCCAATCACCGATGGCAGATCACGCGGCTCCAGACTCTACCACCAGCGACGCGTCGGCCCCCGCTGCCGCCACCGCCACCGACGGGTCGAGTTCTGCCCCACCTATTGTTACACCAGTGCCCAAACGAGCTTGGGGGGATGAAGAAGATGATGATGTGGGCGATACTGGAGATTCATCCTCGGCCCCTTCTGAGTACTTGGAATCCCTTAAGATCGAAGACGACGAAACAACGCTTGATGAACCCATAGACTCTAACATCACGGCGGTAAGTCTCTCACTCTCTCCATCAAGTGTGAGAGCAAGTCGGATTAAATGGCTTCTAGGAATTAAGGACATAGGAAAAAAGGAATCAAGGATTTAGTTGATGAAACATTTAGGGTTTAAGCGAGGATTAAGGAATTTTAGCTGCTGGCTGTAGGATTTGGTTCTTCGTGCATCGGAGAAACATGATTGAAATTCCCGATCTACATAAATAAGAACTGTGTTTCGACAGTTGACAACCGGTGAAATTGTTTTGAAGTTTTTGATATTAGAACAATGTGGGGTTTCTTATTATGCTATTCGTTTAATTTATTTTTCATTTGGTGTAGGTGACAACCGGTGGTACTCCATATACATCAGCCAGTACTTTTGAGGATTTGAATCTGTCTAAAGAGTTATTGAAGGGTTTGTATGTTGAGATGAGATTCCATAAGCCAAGTAAAATTCAAGCTATAAGTTTACCTATGATATTGACTCCTCCTTACAAAGATTTAATTGCTCAAGCACACAATGGTTCTGGGAAGACTACCTGTTTTGTGCTTGGGATGTTGAGTCGTGTTGATGTGAACCTGAAGGCTCCTCAAGCGTTTTGCATATGCCCTACAAGGGAGTTAGCCATGCAGGTAAAAAAAAAAAAAAGCACTCTTTTATGTCTAACTGAATGTCTTTGGCTCTTAATATGTTTGATTTTGATTTTTCTTTAATATTATTATTGTAGAATATTGAGGTTCTTAAGAAAATGGGAAAATACACTGGGATAACTTCAGAATGTGCTGTTCCCGCTGACAGTGCTAACTATGTACCTATGTCAAAGCGACCACCAATAACTGCGCAAGTTGTGATCGGAACTCCTGGCACAATAAAGAAATGGATGTCATCGAGGAAGTTGGGAGTAAGTTGCGTGAGGATTCTTGTTTTTGATGAGGCTGATCACATGCTTGGCGAGGTAAATTATTATGTATAGACTTCACATGTTGTAGCATCTGTGTCCATGGAAGTAGTGATCTCCTCTTGATTTGTTATTCAAGAACGTAGTTTCTTAATGTATATTTTTTATTTTGAGAAATTGTGAGGATGGATTATTGTAGTTATTTTTCCCTTTTCCCTTTTTTTATTTTTTATTTTTATTTTTGTCCAGGATGGCTTTCAAGATGATTCATTGAGAATCATGAAAGACATTGAGAGAAGTAGCCCTCATTGCCAGGTCCGTCTATAGTTTAAATAATCATCTGTAATCTCAACTATGTAAGCTCATTTTCCTTTTTTTAATGTTAAGAACTTTGTTTCAGGTGCTTTTGTTCTCTGCTACATTCGATGAGAATGTTAAAAAGTTTGTCTCTAGGGTTGTCAAAGACTACAACCAGCTTTTTGTGAAGAAGGAAGAACTATCTTTGGAGAGTGTGAAGCAATTCAAGTTGATATGTCCAGATGAATTAACTAAAATTCGAGTCATAAAAGATAGAATTTTTGAACTTGCAGACAAATTGGGTCAGACAATCATATTCGTGCGCACAAGAAACAGTGCTGGCATGTTACATAAGGCACTAGTTGATCTTGGTTATGACGTGACTACCATTCAAGGGGCACTGACGAATGATATTAGAGACAAAATAATAAAAGAGTTCAAGGATGGTTTGACCAAAGTTCTTATTTCGACTGACCTTCTAGCTCGAGGCTTTGATCAGCAACAGGTATGGATATCAGTTAACCATCCTCCGTTTTGTTTGTTCATAGTAAATCCCATGATGTCTTTTCAGACCCTAATATATGTTTCTTTTCTAGGTCAATCTAGTTATCAATTATGATCTTCCTCTTAAACATGAACCTTCTCTACAAGCAACGAAATACAGATCTTCCTCATCGTCTGATCCTAACTATGAGGTGTACCTTCATAGAATTGGTCGGGCAGGTCGTTTTGGGCGCAAGGGTAAGTTTCTGTTTCTATTATACTTACATACCTATGTTTCTAGATTCATGTAATCTTCCAGCCCTAACCCTGGATATGACTCCGTGTCCTTGATTGTAGAATCTAAGCAACTTTATAGCGGTTAGAATCAATCTCTTAAACTAGGTCCTTAATATTGGATCCATATTAGAACCTATTTCTTTGTTTAAATAAGAGAAGGGAGTTGGAGTCCATGCAACTACGAAGTTGCTTTTGTATTGATTTGCTAACTCTTTTGTAGTATTAATTGCATTGAAGGATCATTAAGTAGACAATTTTTTGGTATTTTGTTAAACTGAAAACCCATGGCTGTTGTGTTATCGCCACAGGAGCTGTGTTTAACTTGCTGTGTGGTGATGAGGAAATCGCGCGAATGGATAAAATTCAGAAGCATTTTGGCTCTGAAATAATAGAGGTAAGATTCCTTCTCTGGTGGACAACATTGGAATTTCACTCGTTTCCGGATCTACCTGGATATCGAATTTCTATCTCAGTACCTTATAAAATTTTAATTTCAGGTTCGAGACTCTGATGAGGACATTCAAGCAGCCTTAAAAACTGCTGGATTGGTTTGATGTATAGTAATGAGTTTACCATGGCTTATTTCCGTTGACACCAACTACGAACCGAAGGCGATAAAACTTGAAACAGTTGGATGCAGAAAAGTGGATGGAAATGATGGTTCATAGTTTTTGTTTTGCTTTAAAGTTTAAAGGAAATTACATTTGGTTATGAGGTATCTAGTGTGTTTGAGTTGTTAATTTCTGGCATATGGTTAGGCTGTTGTAAATTGTGGAGAGTTATGTTAGTTTTGCTGAAATCTCTTGATTGATGAAACCTGTTGAAATGAATAGAGTCTTTATAAACAAATGTGTTTTTATTTTTTATTTTTGATCTTTAAATGAAATAGAAATCTCCTACTTTGTATTTCAAAGAAATCAGTTAAAGCAAAGCATTTGTAGGTCAGCTTATGAGAATTTGGTCTATTTGCAATGGAAAATAGGACCTGAAATTTAGTCTTCCAACTGACGTATGGTTGAAAGTGATTTTGAAATAGTTAATGTCATATTATAAAGTCGTTTGAAATGTTTGAAATGTGCTTTTAATCACGTAAAATTATGAAGATTGCATAAAAATGTAAAATTAATTATTAAATTACGTTTGGGAGTGATTTTAAAATAGTCAAAATTATTTTTGTCATATTTAAAACAACTCTAAATTATATCTTTGATCACTATAAATAAAGTTAAATTTTAATTTTATGCATTAATTTTATGCATTTATAAGTAATTTTCATATCATTAAAATTGGTTTTGAATGATTAAAAGAATGTTTTAGAAATTTTAAAAACAATAAGAGGGATTTAGTATATGACAAAAGTGATTTTAGTTATTTTGAAATCACTTTCAAATATGTTTAAAGCCTTTGTATACTAGCAACATAAGTTGAAAGATGTTCTATCTTCTAATTTTGTAATTTTCTGTGAGTCAATCAATAATACTAATTAATTAAGTTATTTTGTAATCATATATATATTTATATATTGGTTCGAGGTTGTATAAATTGATTTGTTTTTTCCACGTACAAACGTGACTTGCTTTTATTTCACGTTATAAAACGAAATTAATTTGTTCTGTTTATTTGAAATCAATCCAAGTCTCAGACAACAAACCAAATGGTAAGCAGAAAATTCTTATCAAACCAAATTCATTGTAATGTTTTTTAAATTTAGCCTTCATCGTGTGATCCATTTATAGGTTTGCTTTGCTGGATGAATAAATTAAAAACCATAACTAAGACAGTATTGTTTAATTATTAAGATCGTAAATTTGATCCGTATAATTTAGAGATAGTTGAAATTTAGTCCTTGTAGTTCATAAATAAGATTTAGTTTCTATGATTTGACAAAAATCTCATAATTAGTAGTCTCTATGGTGAGATTAAAATGTACTAATATGAGAAAACAATATGCAAGTTGAACCCTAAATCCTAAATCCTAAATATTTGAGTCTAGTTTTTATTTGTTCCAAAGGTTTCAAAATGTCTTTTAGTACTCATGATCTCAATTTAGTTCTTAGGTTTCAAAATATATAATTATTTCAATGTGATCTTCAAGTTTCAAGATTTATACTTTCGACATTGATGTTTCACTAATTACTCACTTCAAACTTTGACGTTAATGTCTATTACTTAATTTAAAATAAATATAAAGTGAAAATTTAAAATTAATTTTAATAGTAATGAAAAAATAGTAAAATATTAATTATAATTTTTTTAATGTTATTAAAGTAATTAATAAATAATTAACACTAAAGACCAAAAGTGAATATCTAGTAAAAAAAAAATACAAAATAAAAGTGTAAATCTTCACATCTAGAGATTAAATTGAAACAAACTCATATTTCAATGATAAAATTGTAACATTTCAATCAAATCCGAAACTTAATAACAAATATATATATATAAACAATATCTATGTATAATGTCTAAAATGGTCATTTTGATACATGACCAAGTAATATTTAAACCTCTATTTTTTTTTTTTTTCTTTTCTCCTATATTGAATCAATTGAGAACAGAAGCGGCAACCTCCTTGGTTTTGACTTGTGAGCAGATAATCAATGGAGCTTTGCTTGATGCTTCAATGGTGGAACGCACGTCTTCAAGTAGTGTCTCTCCACTTCCTTCGTCCTTCTCCTTCTCTATATGAACCTCCACAATCCTCCCCGATCCACACACCGGCTTTTACAGACACAAAAAGCTCAAGATGGGACCTCTATTACGGCTGACAATGGCGGCTTCAGTTCTAATCGGCTGCATCAACATCATAGCAGCGGCAAACGAAGCCAACGACGTCATTCATATCGGCGGCAAAGTTCTCTGCCAGGACTGTACTCAGGGCTGGAACGAGTGGAACAATGGAAAGCCTCTCAAAGGTAATACACAATTAATGTGATCAAATTCTTCAAAATTGAAATCGCCTTTTCTGATGATGTTAATCGACGCCCTGGATCTCAGATTGTAAGGTGTCTGTAACGTGTTTGGATGAGAGAAGCAGAGTGATGCATTACGCGAGCGATTTGACGGACGAATTAGGGCAATTTGATATCGCAATCGCCAAGTTCATTCATGGAAAGAAATTGAATCCGAAGAAATGCTCGGTGCGGCTCGTTTCGTCTCCGGATCCGACTTGCAATATCATGACCGATTTCGCCGGTGGCCGCTCCGGCATTCAACTCCGGGGACCGAGCTTGGTGTATCGCGATTTCGTCAAGTACGTTCTCGGACCATTTTACTTCACTTCGCCTATGTGCGAGGAACCTGATACAGATGGTTCCGATGATAACGATGGAAAAAATTACTGAAACTCATCGGTTTCTTCCCCCTTTCTCGACGGGAAGTGAAATTTTCCTTTTGTGGATTCGAAATTGCTGTTACTGATCTTTGTGAATGAATGAAAATATGGTTATAAACTTGTGATTGAAAACAGAACCTGATTATTGCATCACTCATAAATCAATGAATCTGTTCATTAAATTAAATTTGTTTCAATTATTAATTCTTTTGAATGGTAGAAACTTGAATGATATAATATTTTTATTTTTGTCCTTCCTTTTCTTTCTTCTTCTTCTTCTTTTTTAATTGAATCTCTTGCCTATAGACTACTAACTATTTACGTGGATATTATCAAATTAGAAAGGATTAAAATTCTCATTTTTGAAATAAAACTGAAGTTTAGATTCTTTCAAATCATAGGGAAGAAATTTGTTATTTAACTAAAAATAAATATGAAGGGATTAATAAAAGACAAAGTATCTAGAAAAAAAAGTAATAATGTATAAATCAAAATGGTATTCGAAATATCAAATTTAAGGGATTTACCTCGACCTAAAGCTTGAAAGTTGTATTGAAATCTTTCTTAGCCAAGTATACGTGCTTAAGCTAATCAACCACATTCATAATAATAATAATAACAATAATAAATAAATAAATAAATAAAAGGTGTCATACCCTCCAATTTTAATGAAAAATACATTGCATATTTTAATATGAAAAAAAAGGAGGTGGACTAAATATATGTTTTGGGCTCTCTTGTGTTGGGATGTTTTCTTTTTTACATTAGTCTTTATTGTTTAAGAATTTTCAATTTGGTTCTTTATATTTTAACATTTTTCAATTTAGTTCCTCTAAGAGAATGTTAAACTTGTTTATTTGATAAATCTACATACCAAATTAACCAGGGCTTAATTGGTAACTTTTATATATATATATATATATATATATATATTAAGCTCAACAATATTCAATGAATATTCAAATTTTGATATATTGGTCAAGATACATATTAGGGTTGGCAACTGAATCGAAGTTGGGTGGGGGAATTTACCCTATCCCTAGCCCCAATGGCGGGGATGGGGACAGGAATTCCTGTTTTCCCTTTTTTTTTTTTTTTTTTTTTTGTACGAGGACCATTTTTTTAAAAAAAAAATTTACCTAAAATTCTCTTTGATTTGGACTTGAACATTTTAGTTAGGCTTAGATTGGGTTTAATTAAAAATTAGAGTAGATATAAAAAGTTAAATACCTATATATATATATATTTAAAAATGTGGGGATACCCTCCCATACTTGCGAGAAATTTTGTCAACCATAATATAGGCTCGATTTATTAAGTATTAACCTGTAATAATTTAACATCAACCACGTCAAGCAACTCTAAGATTCACTAGAATTAAATTTTGAAGCTTTTAAACCATAAGGAAAAGATAGAGAAATACTGCAACATTATGAACAAGCATGTATATATTTAAGAAAAATACTTTGATACATTCCGAGCATTACCTATTTTTGCACCTCTCTTAATCAACTAAAATAGGTAACTATTTTAAAATATAATAAATAAAAAAATATAAACCTTGCCAGCTGGCAATATCAATTGCCAATAAATTGTTGACACGTATTGTTTAAGAAGAATACGTGGCAAGGCCTTAAGAAGCAACGTGGAAGAGGTCCAATTGCCGTTTGTGGCCACAATCTGAATCTCTGCCAAATTCCCAGTTGGGAAAAGCTCTCCGCCGCGCCCCCACCTCGATTCTCCGCCATGGCGACCCGCCTTCCGAGGATGAAGCCATTCTCCTCCCTAACTTCTAAACCATCGCCGATTGCCGTTCTTATCGGATATAGGCGAAGGTGGTCGTCGTCATCCTCCTCTTCGTCGTCTTCGTCTTCGTCGCCGAGTAAATCACAGAAATCGGAGAAGAAGTTAGTGGACCGTCTTTCGTCGGTTATAGACGCCGTCAATGACCGTAAACTCCCTCCGGAGCTTCGAGGCCAGCGTAACTCTGTCAGGTTCTCCCTGCCGGCTTTACTTCATATCTGATTTGCGCTTTCTGATTGATTCTTCCCTATTTGATTTTCATGATGTAATCTTAATGCTTGGCTTTTGTTGATAATTTGTTAATTCATGAAACAGAGTCTCTTTTGTATCAGGAATTGTTCATGTTCTATGGATTCTACATTCCTTTTCTTGTGCCAAAGATTATTGTTACGAATACTTTCATTATCTGTTAATACCCGAAACTTATAGGTATTAAACTATCTACCAAATATGCAGCAACTAATTAGCAATACTTCTATTTCCGTCAAAATGAGAAGGAAAAATTAGAAGGAAAAAGACGGGGGAAAAAAAAACCTTGAGTTTATAGACGTCCATTCTTCTGCTTGTAATGTAGCCATGGATAACAAAACTAGTCATATCATTTCTATGTAAACTTATGGTTCTTTTTCACTTTCGTAAAACAATTAATTGAAATTAAGGCTATCTTCACTTTGATGAACATTTTATTTTGCATTTTATTGAAGAAATCTTCTTTTCAACTACTGTTGGGTTGAGTAGGTAGGATATTTTGGACAGGTCAGAAACTGATCTGATAAATGTTGTTGAGCGGAGGATTTGGAATTCCATGGAAGAAGGGCAATTCGAGAACTTACCAGGAAAAGGGAAACCTCTGAACCTCTCTACTAATCCTCATGCTGATCCAGCAGAAGACACATTGTACCGGATCTTGTCCAAGAATGGATGTGCACCTGAATGGGTTGAACTCAACAAAGAGATCAGGAGTAACATTTCTGTATGGCGATCGTCATTGAAGAAAGCATTTGAGAGTAGAAGCAATGGAGATCATTCAAAATGGACTGAGAGTTCAGAGGCTTTGCAAGTCCAATTGCAACACATCAATGACAAGGTTAGTTATCAGTTTCATGGCTCCTTGTTAATGGAAAGTTGATACCTAAATTTTAATTCAATATCGTATTCTTTCTAACCTATTAAATCACTGACTAATCCAAAAACTTAAACTGACCTGCATTAATTTCATGTTAAATCAAATTGACCTAAAAGCTTAAGTTAATGGATGATGATAAATTTATTATTATATCATCTAACATAATTAAAAATTGGTCAATCCAACAGTTCAAAAATGGCTGCTTGCTAGGCTTTGTTATGGTTTGGGGATGTATTTTTTTCTTAAGACTAGAAGTCAACATTACTAAGTCGATTTGATTCGGAGTTAGATTCCAATATTGAACACCATGGATGGAAAATGACCGATTGTTGATCCAATTAGCAGAACCGAAGCTATGTTCTAACTGATTTTAGCATTAGATTCCACAACATGGCTAGGGGGTATTAATTGTAGTTGCCATTTGCAGGTTTTTCGGTATAACTTAATAGTTCCTTTCGGACGACAAATGTTTGGATTGAAATGGGAGAAAGAGATGGATCGTCTTGTAGAATGAGGCAAATCGTTTCTCGTCTTTGAACTTGCATGGGTTTTGCTTTTCAGGTAAAACCGGTGTTCATATCTTTACTGATAGAAGAATTGTTGAAGTCATAGCTTTAAGAAGACAAGAAATTGTAGTGTTTTGGCATTATACAAAATGATACCTCCTTTCACCTTGCGGGCTACGTTTCTTTTATGGCTGATAGTTATTTTCAGTATATGCTGAGATCCTTTTGCATCAGATCCATACTTTCTTTATATAATGTAATCAAACATTCATACTTTTGTTCATGTAACATCCAACATATATACTTCGTTTATATAGATAATTATCCTGGTTTTTGTTGGTTGAGTAGGTATATATAATATATGCTTGTACAAATTTTCCATTAAATATCTTCATTGGTCTCAATCTACTTTCCATTGTATTTACAACATGCAAATTATTCAATCTACTTTCCATTATATTTACAACATGCAAATTATTCAATTGTTGAATATTTTCAAGCATCATTGTTGAAAGAAATTCATGTTGGTCGGATGAAAACTCTTGTTGAATATTACCACTCATCGATCAGAGGCAAAATCTCAGCCGTCTGAAATTTTCAAACCATCGTTGTCCTTCAAACCCAAAGCATTGGAGAAAGAAACAACTTGCCATCGATTTGTGTAGTTCACATCAGTCAAGAGTGCGATGATAAATAGCTAGGGATCATGGACGGTCAGACGAAATTATAGAAAGAGATGAGGCTGATTTGGGATTGAATGATCCAAGGATTGTCGAATGAAAATGAAATTCTTTTGGACTTTTATCATTAATACTACTATTCAAATGGTGCATAGCATGTATAACATTTTTATTTCATGGCCTTAACATGTGTTCTTTCTTCTGGGAAGTTCAAATCTCCATAGAAGACAATTAAGATGAAAAACTAGTAATGACATAACATATGAAGAAGTACACAATGTTTTACACATTACAAAGATGTCAAATCATCATCTGTTAATTTAATTAGTATCGTATTAACAAAATAATACCACACAAGAACGTGGATAACTCTTAAACTCGACTTTTTATTTAGAAGAATATATCTATGTAGACTTGTCAATTTTAGATTTTAAATTGTGTTCAATGTTTGACATAAAACTATTAAAACTACAAGAACTGATGGACATTCTTTTCAAGTCCAAAATATATAAACACAAAATTGAGAGTTAGTTTAGCCTTAATAAAGTGCTGCATTATTTAATACGTTATAGAGATATTTGGGTTCTGCATTATTTAATCTTCATAGTAGATTAAAATTAGACAAGTCTATTTAAACCGTGAGACCAAAAATCTCTCCATCTTCAAAATAAAGAGCAAGAGAGGCCTTCCTGTCCCTATCCTTTCGACATCTCTAATTAGTTAAGAGATTTTGGCTGTGCTGTGTTGTGTTAAGTGTAGGTGGAACTCGTAGGATTATTCCCTTCTAAACTCTCCCTCGGCCTCAACCTCTCGAGAACTGGAACCTTACAGCAAAGAGAAAAAAGAAAGGGAAAAAAAAAAACCAATGCAGATTCGATAATTGACTTATAAGGTACAACTACATAGGAGTACAGAAAAATGCGAAGGGTAGATGGCTAGCAATTTGTAAACTATGCATAGAAGAATGATGTGAAGCAAAAGAGGACAAATATCATTTTTACAACGATTACAAAGAAAAAGGAAAGATTTATCAAAATGAAAAGAATCAATTTATTGTCATCAGTAAAACGAACAGACATTCACTAGTGACACAAACTTGGAAGAAAATCGATCTGGAATTCAAATGATTTGAACTTCTACCCCTGAAAAAGAAGAGTTTGGTAGCAGTTGCATAAGCAGGAAAGCAGTAAATTTTGTCGGTAAGAATATACATTAACTGCCACTGTCAGTACTCAGAAGTTCTTTCAGTTTCAGGTGGTTTTGGCAGCAAGTTGAATGAGAGCTCGCCGGTGGTAATTCATACGCAGCTTTTTGTATTTATGAGTAAAAGAACCCAAATCGATCTCCCTGTCAAGAAGCTGCCTGTGCAGATTATCCGACTCGTCTTCTGTCTCCTTCATACTCTCTGCAAACAAAACCGTTAACCCAAGGCAATTCACGACCAGATCTGTAGTCGAACATTTCGATGGCGTTTGAAAATGACACAACAGAGAACTAGAAAGCATGTCATTCTCTAATTCTACAAGGGAACTTCCTGATGATTCATTTTAAGACTATCTAATAACGATTTTGTTTCCAATTAGCAGTTCTAAAAGTAAACTTCAATAACATTTTCTTTGTAGAAAACAGTTACCATGCCAAAAGTGGAATAAAAACAGAAAACCATAACCAATTTTTGCAAGGGAATCCAAGCTTTTTAAAATAATTCTCTCAAGTAGAGGATCTCAAAGAAGTTCCAAAGTTCACAAGTCACGACCCTCTCGTAATCTTGGAATGACTTTCAAGTATTGAAGAACTTGGAAAGTCAACCCAAACAGATCTTGGAATATCTTGAGAGACTCGTACTTGGAGAATTACATTGAGGTTTCTCAATTAAACTACTCTCTTTGTTAACATAGATAGGGAATGTATCTTGTAGACCCCGTTTCCTTGTCAGGTTTGTATCGTATCAAAGAAATGTTCAAGCTTTGTCAGTAATTATCAATGATGACAAAATCCAATAAACTACTATTATGATATACCTTGAAGCCTCTGCAGAAGTGAAGCAGGAGAACAGAGCTTCAAAATCTCCTCTTTCTTTTGGTCAAGTTCATTCAGCTTCTCCTTTGCTGCAGCCAGTTCAGTTGTTCGAATAATTCTACACTGTGAGAAAATAAACAGAAGGGAGGCAGCATGAAGAGCGAGTTAATACAACAAAGCAAGAAAATTCACTATTTTCTGATAATCCCATACCTGGTTTCTGAGTTCCATAATGCGAGGCTCCTTTTCCAAGTTCTCACCTTTTAAAGTCAAAATCATAATTGATATTTGTCTAGTAAAGAAGTGCTTAGAAGAAAAGGTCATAAAAGTCGTTAAAAAAACAAAAAAGATATGTTACTTACTAGCAAGCTGAAGGGTTTCCTTACGCAGCTCATCTCTTAGCTGGTGACAGTTGATAAAAAAAATGAAAACGAGAAAGTCTCGATCAGGAATAGTTTAAATTTATAAAGGAAAACAAACATTAGAAACACCACGGTATTATAATTCAGAGTAGAAGCTACAATGACATTTGCATAAGAGAGACATAATATGGACCAACTACAGAAACCACATGACAAACATAAAAAATCATGAATTAAACAGTAATTAAAATGATGGTTTTGACTTATAGACCCAACTGGTATAGTTGCAAAGTTGTCTGTTAATATGAGGTGGTTAACAGAAGTGATGGCTTTGACTCAGAATGCGTGAAGGGACAGCAAGCAGCTTCCCAACATAGCCAAGGTCTAGATGGTACGAGGTTAAAGCACAGTGCGCCGCTCAAACTCTTTCCCCCAATGCCATTGGGATATTGATCTCGGTCTGCCTTCACAGATTGAGATTAAAGTTCTTGTTGACCCTTCCACACTTGAAATGGATGCACTCAGGAAAAGGAATACAGCCAGCATTAGTGCACGGTAGAGCCGTAGTGGCACAGCTGGGGTATCCTTAAAAGAAGCGATCCAGGCTGAAACCTTCCAGCAAGGAAAAGTACAATATATAATTTTTCTTCCTCCTACGATCAATTCGTTGAGAGGTTGCTAGTTCCCACCTTTAATTGAAAATAAGTCCAAGCTTATCGAATTCTAAGCCAGGGAAGATATAATACAATAATGAAAATCCAGTCAGTCTTAACATAAATTAAGAACATATTGTGTCAGAGTTTGCTGTTCCTTTCAAAGGGAGCAGTTCACTGTCGAACCTACAATCAGATTTGATTACCTTGCTTTATAACCCCAAGAAGAAGTTCCGATCTGACCTTGGAACAGAAGTAGGCACTAGAACAGACCCAGTCTATGACAATTATTGCTCACTCTGTCTACGTGAAACTTCAGGATGTATTAGGCCTTAAGGACCAAGGAGTTTCTCCGAGATGAATGTGCAATTATTTTGTTTGAACAAGAAATGAACTATTCATCGAAGTAATGAAAAGATACAGGATGAATATGCTATGCTTAAAAGCAGTACACTAGGAAAGATCAAGATAATACTCTACATTCAGCTAGTATAGAATGAGAAACAGTAAACCGGCATGAATAAATAAATAAATAATCTGCTAAAGACGTTGGAGAACCGTCAGATGAGCATATTAGTTCTCTTCTATCAGAAATCCAGAAACAATCAAGGTAACCATCAAACTTAAATTTCTTGCATTTCAGCTTCACAATTGAAGATGTTCAAGAACAAAGGGAGAAAAATTGTAACTTACATTGTTCTGAATTTTGACCTGGTCAAGTGAAAGGAGGAATTGATTATATGCATCCTTGTCCGACAAAAGCTTTCGTAACTCATCAACACTGACCAAATTGAAAAGGGTAGAAAAAAACGAGAGTGATCAATATCCTAAAATGATGAAATAAAGAATGTTGTAATCTGATTCAAGTAATTCATAACGAGCATTCAAAATCAGAAGCCACAAAATATAATATTAAATTTTTAAAAGATTGTTAACAGGACCCATAGACAAGCAAACATCATAGGTTAACTTACAAGAATGACCACTAAAAGAATGTCATCATCCAAAAAATAAAAGGAAAAGATATTCAAGGCAGCAGTTTCAAGTTTCAATTGGAAAGAAAGCAAGAAAAAAGTATTCAAACCAACTAGATTTCTTTATCCTTATCTTCCACAATAAGAAACACAATTTAGTAGATGGTACAAATTTTCAAAAAAGGAAAGGAAAGCCAAGCTCCTTGCCAATGGAGATTACAAAAAACTCTTCCAAATAAATAAAAAGATTATTAAGACTATAATTGTTGAAAGGAGTTAAGAGTTCACATCAAGAACGAGCACAAATGAGAGAATCTAGGAAACAAACAAAGACCGTCCCATCATTTCAGACGTTACAACACAAAGCTCCATATATGAACATGGTGGTAGCCTTCTACAAAAACTGGTAGGATAAATTAGTAAATTCCCCTCTACTCATAATGAAGCCCCCCAAAAATAAATAAATAAATAATTGCCCCAGTTATTTTGTGGTTGTGAACCAGAAGATGTCAAAATTTAATAACCATCAAAAGCCATAATGGGAGAACTCTAGTTTCTAGAACAATAGTTGGGGGGAACATTTAAAAGTGTCTACATATTGTAACAGATTTCAAGCTCTGAAAAACGGTAAAAGCTTTTGTTTCTAAAATCTTTGTACAGAGAGGGGAATTGAGAAGTTGAGGTTATTACTCTAGAGAAGTAGAAAATTATTTTCTTTAGGGGGGGAAAATCCATCTTTGATCATATCCTATGGACACTAGACCAATATAAAGACCACTCTTGAAGAGCCCATTTTACGGATCGTCTAGATCACTGGAGTACCAAAGACAGATTAGATTTTTCTGTAAGAATCTCGTTGGGTGGGCCTCAATACAGCTGAAATGCCTTCAAGGAGGCACATCATCACACCAGTTTATTACCAACCGGCAAGCTTCTGCCATAGGGAAAATTTTCACATCTCTTCCTCCACTATTCCTATACTCGAGCCATGTGGTTTTTTATCTTTTGCAAAATTTCAATTTAGCTTGGTTCTTCTGGCCAAAAGCCTTGATGGCTCACGAGCAACTTTTAGGTCATTTGTTTAAGAGAAAAGGGTGAGTTCTGTGAGAGTGTTATCAAATGAATTTCTTCAGAGGCATGACTAGAGAAACTTTAGAACTTTTATAGAGACTTCTAAGGAGAGAACAGTACTAGTAGCAATACTATTTTTTTTTCCAAAAGAAACAATTTTATACATCAAGGAAATACATGCACACACTTTCAAATATGAATGCAGTCGTTAAGAATCAAAGAAAGCAGTGGGCACAAGCATAATTTGTGATAGTCATGGACCTTGAGTTTTACCTTTTGTCTTTCAGAGCAGAAATAATGCCTGCAGCTTCAGCAGGTGGAACGTGTGATGGAGATTGTGGCCTATCAGAGAGCCTTTGTGAACTGGAATGGTTGGAGGTGCTACCTGGAGTTGCAGGGCGAGAAGAGCTAACAGATGGTGGATACCACGATTGTGTGGAAACATCTTGTGAAGGGCGGACCTGTTCCTCCTGAGATCCCCTAAAAGTGAATACAAAAATGCCCAAAATTGTCAATGACTATGCAAATAGCATAAAATAAACAGGGGTTTAAACGGAATCATATCAAATCACCATTCAACAAAACTTGTTGCAACTAAGAACAAAACATTTTCTGTTAACTGAACCAAGGGGAAATACGAAAAATCCAGAGTTAAATGAGGTGGAATACACTGCTCAATAATCAAAAGGAAAAAAAAAAAAAATTACTAGTGCCGGCTTCAGATGAAGGCATGCAGTCCTTATCCAGTAGTCGCTTTATGCAACGTGAAAGAGCAAATACTCTCTCGAAAGTTATATGTGGTTGCTTTCTAGAAGTATAGACTTTCCAATTGTTGCTTCAGAGAGATGACAGGGAAACGAAGCACTTCCAAATGCTTTCTTGCATTTAGTCCATCAATTCTCATCTCAAATACACTTTGAAGAAACTGGTTTTAAGGTTACAGCCTCTTGAGGACCCAAGAAATTGGTTTTCCCAAGTGCCAACACAGCATAGGGGGAAAATGTGTGGGACTGAAATGGCTTGAATGCTGTCTGACCAAGCTCTAAACAGAGTAAATTTATCCTTAAGAAACTTCAAACGAAATGAAATCAACTGGCATTCTCAGCGATATCAATCACCCAAACGCTCACCTTCGAAATAAGAAAATTTGAAAAAAGAAAGCACAAAAGCATATACCGGATACATCCGGCAGACACTTGAACAAAGGAAGTTCAAACAGCAGGAAGCGATACAGACATACGCTATTAAACCCCTCAATTCATAGCCACAAAGACAAACTATTTTCAAATTGACCAACAAATCGAAAACCAATCATGAACCACGTTCGATCTAAAATCAATTCGTAGGCGAAGTTGAGAAAGCAGCTTAATCAAGAAAACGAACCACAAACTTGCCGGAACGCCCAAGAATCGAACAATCAGAGTTGAACACGAGTTATACAAGAAAAGCCCAATCAAAATACATGAAATTAAACATGAGAAAAGAGAAAGAGATAATACCAAAACTTGAACATGGGTCGGAGGGATGATTGATCCTGGGGTTAACGGATGAAATGAGAACAGATATTATGAAGAAAAGCAAAACCCTAGGATGAACAATCCTCCGACCGGAGAAAGCAAGGATCCGGCGGACAATCAAACTCAAAATCAATCCGTTTCTGTGCGCGTAATCGGTTCCTTAGCCAGGAATCAAACAAAGTCCAAATTTTTAACCGATGGAATTTGATGATTATTTCGACTTCATATACCGGTGCTAGTCCATTTCTTCAATCTTCCTTCGACGCTGTTGTATTAATTTGTCGTTTTTAATTAAAATAGTGCGAATGGTAAATTTAATGAGTAATTTTGTTTATGGTTGATTTTTCATGGTGATTAGCTATTGTATCTAAGATGTCAAAATGAGTTTAGGCACATTTACTCATTCATAATTAAAATTGGTTTAATTATAATGATATTTTATCAATGGGTTTATCGCAAAGGGTCTCAATCGTAAATGTAATTGATTGCTTTGTATTACGTTTATTTAGCCAGTTTGCAAACACAATTTGATTATGATTGATGTTGTTTATTTCGTATTGCTTCTTATCATTGCTTTAATCTTTACTATTTAAGGTCAATAGTAAAGTTATAGGTAAGTGTAACAGTGACAAATTTACAATTCTCTTATTGTAATAGTACTAATATATATAATGGTAACGTCAACGGCAAAGGCAGTAGGTTACATTATTTTTCAAACACAATCCAAATGAGCACCATCCGTTCCTACCGTTTATTACGATTACGAAACAAATATAAACAACGACAAACATAATCAAAATGGGACCTACTTTTTAGGTTACTAATGATGAATTACGTTTCACCTAAGATAAACGTGGTCTGAGTCAATGATAATTGGCATAATCTTCTTTCTTAGAGGTTTAAGGTTTAACCTCTCATCCTTGCAATTATTATACTAAAAAAAACTATTCTATTGAACTTGATTTTTTTTTTTTTTTTTTTTTAATATAACAAATGTGGGGATGTGTATTTAGACCTCCGTGCAATTTTCCATTGGTGAAGATAAAAATTTAATGATTAAAAAATAAGAACAATTTCGATCTTTAATTATTTACACATTTTTTTTTCTGAAAACAAGATTAGGGGAAAAACATATAATTTGATCAACTGAAATTTGTGGATGCCTATTGCCGTACCAGCTAGGAGAAGTGGGCGTTGGAAACCTAATTGGGCCGACATTGTTCTGTTCAATATAAATGGGCCACGGCTAATGGCCCATGCTTTTTAACATCCATTTTACTCTTAAAATACAAAATTAGTTATTTTAGAAGTTAATTATGAAGTGGTATATTTTTTATTTAGAAAAGTGTCAAGAAAAAATTTCAAATTTCAATTTATAAAAAAAAAATAAGTAGATCTAATTTTAATTTTAAATTAATAAAAAGAACCAATTCAAAATAAAATGGTAATGAAAATAAAAATTTGAAGAAAAAAGGAAAATGCCAGAAACCAAGAACCAAACTGATAATAAACCGGTCCAAATAAAACCAATCTAATGGTTTTGTTCTTTATTAGACATTATTTTGGATTTCTTCTTTGTAAAACTGGTGTCATTTGGTTCTTGGTTGACCTCAAAACCGATAAAACCGAATTGACTATCACCCCTAATCTTAATAACGTTTGAAAATGAAAATCAATGAAAATTGTGAGTTTTTTTACTTAAAAAATAAGTGGAAGACATTTGAATTTTTAATTTCAAAGAACTAATAAGGTCTTAATCGCTATCTACATCCATATTAAAGAAATACGACAACTTAAAAGAAATCATAGTAATTTTCGACGACAATTATAACATGAGATTGATTTAGCTTGTGATTGAATTTGAAAATATTAAGTATTCATGCAATTGTAAGTTGTAATCATACCTCAATCGATAGAAATAAAGTGGTTCACGATCTTGCACTACACACATGAATAGCCTAATACTTAGGCTAAATGAATGCACCACACCTTAAATCTTTACCGCTATCTCGATATTGAGGAACACCATTTATCTATTTTGTAATGTTGTGTCTAATTATGATTTATATTATTTTTTATTTCAAATAAATCTAAAAGTACTTATGATATAATTTGTTTGTATTTTAGAAATTAGTAAAATTCAGAGAATTAGATCGGTATTCCTATTCTCTTTAGGAAGAATCCAAAACAATTTTGGTGGTTATGTTTGTAAAAAAAGAAAAAGAAAAAGTGATATTTAGAAATTTATAATTTAAAAAATGATTTTTAATGAATAAAATTATATGAAATCAAGAAAAGCCAAAACTATCGACATAAGTATTCACAAAACATAATTGAAAATATTAAGATCTCATTTGATAACTATTTTATTTATTTATTATTTTTTTTTCAAAAATTTAAGCCTATAAAGATCTCAATTTCTTATTGTCCACTTTTTACAATTGTTTAAATAATCAAGCCAATTTTTAAAAACTAAAAATATAACTTTTAAAAACTTGTTTTTGTTATTGCAATTTGACTAAGAATTCAATCATTATACTTAATAAAGATACAAAGCATTATAGAAAAAATGGCAGGTAATAAACTTAATTTTCAAAAACAAAAAAATAAAAAACGAAATGATTATCAAATGGGGCTTAAAAGGTGAGTCGTTTGGATTGAAGTGGCAGATTTATAATGATTTCTTCTCGAAAAAAATATATCTATGTTTGATTCAAATTATAAAAGGAAATTATTTTAAATGACGAAACTACTGAAAATATTTATAAATAATAGTAAAATATCACAGTCTATTTTGTGATATTTTGCTATATTTATAAATATTTTAGTTTATTTTTCTAAATTTGAAAATACTGACATGAAAAGTGAAGAAGTAACTGAAATAAAAAAAATATGCTCTACTTTTCTTATTGGAAAAGTAGAAAATGAAGGAAAAAGAGAGAGAAGAATATATTCTTTTTTTTCTTCTAAATTTAGAAAGGCAAATGTAGAAGGAAAATGAAAACATCTGATTTTGTTAACTTATTTGTAGCACCCAAGACCCAAATCCTCTTCATTGCCTGTGTGTAAAATAACATAATATGGTAGCTAGCTTCTAAAACTTCATCTCCTTTTAATAAAAAATTGAGAATATATGCCATTTCTTTTAATGTTTTTAAAACAGAAACATCCTCTATATTTATTTATTTATTTTTAAAAGAACAAGAGAGACTCAACCAAAATCAAGAACATCAAAATCTCCTTCAACGAGTCGAAGGAAATGTAAAGAAAAAAACAATCCACTCATAAACATACCCCGACGCATCCAATGTCTTCTTCACAAGCACGTGAATCTGCACTATTTTATTCGTACCTGATATGATAAAAGGATAACAAAATTAGCGCTCAACTATCAATCATTGTAAGTAGTTTTTTAAAAGAGATTTGACTCATGAAATAGACTCATACGCAATCTAACACAAAAATACTTAACTTCTTAAAACCAACATTTTATACTTTCATACTAATTCTTATAAAATTAATATATCTACAAACAAAATAAAAAAGTAGACAAATTTAAATCTTTATATATACTAACTTAAATATAAGTACAACTAGTTGAAGCATATCTCAAACATATTTGATGTTTAATGGTTCAGTGTACTCATATCATAACTATAAAAGATAAAAAAATCTTTATACAATTCTAAACACATGTTACACAAATTTAGGTGTTTTTACCTCTAAGTTTTATAAATTTAAATATTTTAAACTGGTATAAAATCAAGAACCAAACCTAGATTACACGTCAAAATTAAAATCATCGAAAACCAAACCAAAGGATTTTACCATTAATGAGATTAAGTTTTATTTACATATTCATAAAATTGAAAGAAAAAAAAAAAAGTACCAAGAGTTGAGATTATAGGCCAAATGGGTTTTGGGGCATTTTGACCCACAGTTAAGAGGGGGCATTAAAAATTAGGTAGATACAATAAGATGGATGCTTTATGGGATAGATCTTATGGAGATTTGATAAATGTGAATTGCATCATAAAGTGGCAAATATTAAATGATTGATTGAAGACAAGGCAAGGCAAAGCTAGCTAATCATCTTAGTTGTTTAAAATTTTGTAAATTAGCCTAAACTTCATTATTCTCTCATCTTCACTCCACCTAGTTCTTATACCCCCTCCCTTCTAATGTGCATAAATTCTCTGTATTTTCATTATTCAGTTTTGGATTATATTTATGATTAGGTAGAGATGTCAAAGTTTTAAAGGAGTTTGAAAAAAAAAAAAAAAAACTATCTATTTAGAAAGAATTACTTAGTTGTAAGAAAATTTGTAACCCATTATTAATTTTCTTTGACATGTTCTCCCACTTCATTTAACTCACGATTTGACAACGAAAATCTATTCCGTAGATGAAAATTCGTCATTTCACTTTGTTTTAGATAAAATATGTCAATCTTACTACAAATTTTGAACTAGTTTCATGTTCTAATAATAATAAATCATATGGGATATGTTTTAATTTTTGTTTTATGGCGGTGCAAAAAGAAGAAGAATGTAACATTTGACCTAAAATTGGTCTACATTCCATGATGATGAGACATATCAAAATCCAATGTTTTAAAAAGGTGGTGTTCATAAAGATAAAGAACAATGTATTCACTCAAGTCCTTTCACATTGATTGTGCATCTTATTAAATTGCACACCCATACCCAAAAATTAAAAATAAATAAATAAAATTGCACACCTCTTTTTCTCTCTCACATTCTCAAATTATTTTTTTTCCTTGCCTTTCTTTTTTTCCACCTTTTTTTTTTTTGAAAAATAGTTCAATAATAAATAAATAAATAAGTAATGGGTAAAAAATATAAAATATTTGTATCCATTTAATTATCACTATTGCTATTTTATATGTTAAATCTATAAAAAAAAATTAGATATCATGAATAATTTGCAAAATGTTCATTATCGTAATGTATAATCTTTAGTTTTAAAAAAATTTTAACCTAATTTTTTTTGTTTCCTTCATCATTGAATAAATTTTCACTCTCGTTATTTAAATATGTGTATAATATGTAGAGACTGAGGCATGTTTTCGTATTCAATATATTAACTAGTAAAATGGATGTGAATATATTTTAAAAAATTACACTTTATTAATCAACTATAAATGTATATTTTATTATAGAAATGATTAATTGAGAAATAAAGAAAAGAATATAATACAAACTTGAATTGTACATGTATGAGGAGACAAAAATAAAATAGTTTGTTAAAAAGAGGAAGAAAAAGTTAAAATATTATGGAATTCTTTTTTTTTTTTCCTTTCATAAAATTAAAAATGAATTGTCAATGAAACTTTTATATAAAAATGTGGCTGTTCTTTGAAGGCATATAATTTAATAAGAATGATGATGATGATAAATAATAGAGAAGATATTTATTTATTGAAAAGAAAAAGAAAAATAGAAGTGTGAGGCATATGGGCTCATAATGGGTACAACTGTAGAGCCCTTTTGGGAACCACAGCTTTCAACTTTCTTCGCCTGAGCTTTCGGTGTCCCACTCACTCCCTTTCTTTTCTCTTACCTTTCTTTTTTTCTTTTTCTCCAAATAATAATAATAATAATAATAATAAAAAACATTCTTCACTGACACATTGTACTTCTACTGCCCATCATTGCCATTTTACGGATTATATATATATATGAAATTTTAATTATGTTTTTTTCCCTTTCTTTTTGAATTACCGTTTTAAAAATGTGGGTTTAGCCTCTAAATTTTTAAAACATAATTTTTAAGTTTCGAATTTTTAAAAAATGATTTTCTAAAAATAGATTTAAAAAGGTTAATGCAATATTTTTATTATTTTAAATTAGAAAATAGATTTTTAAAATTACATAGTCTCTCTAAAATTATTTTCTAGACGCATTTTTGTAATTCAAAAAATTTATACAATTATAAGAATGAAAATAAAAAAAATAGTCAAAAAATCTTTTAAACTTATTCTTAAAAATTTCAGGATTAAAAAAGGTACATTTTAATAACTCAATAACAAATTAACAATAAACTAATAGATAAAGACTAAATTTAAGATTTATTGAAAATATGAGGACTAAAAATGGATATGTGAATGTATAAAGACTAGAATTAAACAAACTTAAAAAAACATGGACCAAAATGGTATTTTAACCTATTTCTTCTCCTAAAGAAGTTAAAAGATCCTGACCATTAAAATCTTGTTTGATAACTTATTGGTTTTCTATTTTAAATGACTTTAAAATAAATTAAAAAAATTTGGCTCATATTAACCTCACTGACCTATTATTATTATTGTTTTTAGAGTTCATAAATCATTTCATTTTAAATAAAAATGAGGGGAAAAAAAAGGTCAAATTAGAGTTTCCAAATCTTAAAATAGGTATTTTAATAAGAAAGAATGTTTATATATATATATATTGAAGAGTAAATTACATTACAAGCAAAGAATTAAATATTTAAACCTATACTCACATAAGGAAGATAAAAAGTAATTAATTCTTCAATATTTCTTACCTAACTTTTTCTTCTAGAAATTCTTTATTTTTGTCATCCTTTACATCACACATTTAATTTAATGGTCATTTTTAGGCAATGTTCTTGTCTTTCTTTTTTATAATTTGAAATTCATACTATTTATAAATAAATGTGTAGTTTTAGATCAAGTTATTTCGATCTTAGAAATAACTATATTATTTAATAACCATTCATTTTTCTCTAAACAACTTAAAAAAGCGAACTAAATTTTGTTTAAATTTTCTTTTAAACTGTACAAATAAAATTGGTGCTTAACAGTTCATTATTTTGTCGCATTTTCTTTCTAAAGGCAACTTAATATTTTTCTTGTAATAATTGGTTATTGTTGGTTTTATAAATATATAATATTGAGTTGAAGGTTATGAACAATTATTGGTTTTGGGTATATCTATATGATTCGCATGTATTTCGATGACTTTAGAGAGTGCCACGTGGACGATTCGCTCTAGCTTTTTGTAGCAATCAATTACAAAAGTAAATGTGATCTCATTTTCTATAGTTGTAATTACTAAACATTTTTCCTATTTCAATATAGTCCCTAAATTTCTAATTAATTTCAATTTAATCACTTCATTAATTAACAATGCTATCCATTTATAATAGCCGTATCAGTATCAATTAGCTTTTGTTTAATATGGTTTGATATCGATCAAAATTTACCCATTATTTATTTTTCTAAAATTAGTTTCATCTTTGAGTCTTTTCAATTTTCACATTTTTAAGTTTTTTTTAAACAATAATTAAATTTGGGATTTTAAAGGTTAAACAAAAATCTCAATCTATACTACAAGAAAGAAGTATTTTTCCGATGCCACGAATTATTGAAAAATAGTTTAAAATACGTCAAGAGATCATTTCGTGGCGTCAGGAGTATAGTTAGAATATATCCGTCGAGAGATAAAACCCACAACGCATATGGCTAGGCCGTTGGGAGTCACTCCAAACTTCTGACACTGTAAAAACGTCGTTGGGAGTAAATCTCTCAATGCATATTTTACGTCGTCAGGAGTAGGGGTGAGCATCTGTTGGTTGGAGTCGGTTTTTCGACTAAACCACCACCAAACCAACTATGATTGGTTTAGTAAATGTTCAAACTGACCTTGACCATCGAGGAGTAAAAGTTCGTCAGTAAGTTTGATTGGTTTTATTCTTTATTTTTTTCTTCTAACAAAATCTAATTTGGAATTTTTCCAAACCGACACCGACCGACTCCTCTCCTTCTTCGATCGACCGCCTTTGGTTCGGTCGGCCGACTTGGTTGTTCGATCTATCATGCTCACCCAAGTCAGGAGATATACTTTCTCCCGACCATTTAACTCTCGATGGTTATTTCACGTGTCGTGAGAGACTTTTTCTCTTGTAGTGCTATATCATCTCATTGTTAAGATTAGTTTATATATTTAATAATAATAAAAAAAAAAAAGTTAATTATCTGATCATAACTTAACTTACACTTATGTATATACCTTCGATTAAGATGTATAAGATTCGAATTCTCCAACTCCGTTGAAACCAAAATAACAACCCTAATACAAACCGCAAGTAACAAATTGTTACATTCAAATTTTTCACCTCTACCAAAAAAAATTAAAAAAAGCAAAAATAAAAAGAAAGAAAAGGGATTGCATTTATAACAAGAATAAAGGAAAACTCGTAAAAGAATATATATATATATATAAAATAAAAAAAATTATTGAGAGATCCAAACTTTACATAAAAGATTCGAATCTCATGCCACTTCATATGATTCATCATCCACTAATCAAAATTCTCTTGTTTTCACTTTTTTTTTCTTTCATATTTTTAGGAACAATCATTTGCCTTTCACGAAAAGCATGCATATAAACTCATTTTATTTTTTACTTTTTCATTCTTTTAATCCAACAAAAAGATAATAATTAAATAACAATTTTTGTTTAATGAGAAAAAAAAAAAGAAAGGAAAAGGTGGGTTTCTTTATGGCAGGGGTTTTGGCCTATCCTTTCCCGTCGGCGCAATGCATGCAATGCAGGACACTTTCTTCCTTCAAGGCTAAGTACCAAAATATGAGGCCCTTTACCTTATTGCCTTCTATTGCACATTTCAATTTTGTCTTTCCCCCACGTTAATTCCCAAGGGGTCACTTTTTCTTTTGGTATGTTGCATTGAAGAGGAATTATTAGAGGATGTTCGTGTTTGAAACCGGTTCAATTAGGTTAAAGAATCGTTTTTGGATCTCTATTGGTCGAGTTTTGGATTTGAAAACATCAACCGAAGACCTAACAAGTGAGAGTGGAAGAAAATAATGATGCTCAAGTCGATCTTCTCTTTCAACTTACAATTTTCAATAACTAAGGTCTCGTTTGATAACAATTTTATTATTTTTTTAAAATTAAATTTGTTAGTCGTGGTCAATTCCAAATCTCAATCATTGTTGTGCGTAGAAGATCCATTGTCTTGAACGCAAAATCGACACGAACTCGATGCTAAATCACCAGAAGCCGGTTACTCCTCAAGGTTAACATAATGCCGTGCTAAGACGTGCACTCATGTCCAATCGAGTGGAAACTTTGCTCAGAATTAAATCATTTTTAATAGAGAAAAATATCATATCAAACTCAAATTTCACTCTTAGTGGACTAAAACAACCATGTTTCTTTTTATAAGAATCCAACAACAATGTTTTTCTAAATTAAATGTAGAAAACGTTTCAGATCTTAATTAAATACGAAACATTTCATATCTAAATTACTTACAGAAAACCATTTTCAAATTTAAATTAAATATGAAAATACATTTAGAAATCTTTGACTAATTTTATTACAAGTCATTCCAGCAAATGACTAATTGACTAGTCATTCCAGCAAATGACTAATTGACTAGTCATTCCCAACAATCCCTCCCAATCCCCCACAAATGATTAGCAATTAAAAAAATAATAAATAATTTATTTGAACAAATATAGGAGAATAAACTTAAACATCAATATATTTCAACTTTGAATTAACGCATAGTGAAGTAGAGTATAACAACTTGATTAGAGAGAGTGAGTTACTCTTGAACTTTCAATAACTATGGTTGAGACTCCCACAACACGTTTTACTCCTTAAATTTTCATCAATTCCACGATAAAAGCGTGCTATTTAAGGCCATGCACATAGAATCTCGAGTCAATGTGAAAGCTCTAGAAAAAGATCCTTAAACTTTTCCATAGAAGGCAACCATACCTTCACAATCACGTTAATTGCTTCATCAAGTCTATCGTAATAAACCACTCAAAACTGAGCTACGAAAACTTCACATCTAGTCCATATCAAGACCAACTTCATTAAGTCTATCAAAGACAAACCACTCAAAAACTGAGCCATGAAGATTTTACAATTATCCATCAAGTCCATACCAGGACCACCCAAAGGAAGGGCAATGGTCTTTTTAAAGGTTTTAATTCAGTCCATCAAGTACGTACTACGACCACCCAAATGAAAGGCCATGGACTATCAAGTTTATTGTAATAGACCACCCAGATAAAGGACTATGGACCATTAAGTCTATCATAATAGACCACCCAGATAAAGAACTATGGACCATTATAATAGTTTGAGTCCCATACTTGTTGAAAATTCTAGAATTACTCTCCTTGTGAGGCCTTTAGTGAGAGGATTTGCATAATTCCTCTCAAACCTCATAATGAAATAATCCTCCTTTCAGTAATTGCTTCACAGTTCCATACCTGAGGGTATATGCCTCCTTTTGCTAGGGGTGGAAACGATTCGGTTCGGTTCGGTTTAGTGGTCAAAACGAACCGAACCGTTTTTTTAAAATGTGAAACCAAACCGTCCGGTTCGGTTCAATTCGATTTTTAATTCGGTTTTGTTCTTTAAATTAAAAGCGGTTTGGTTTTAAATTCGGTTTTACTTATATATATATATATATATATAAATGATTCGGTTCAATTTCAAATTCGATTTTCAAAAGTGAAACCGAACCGAATCGAATTAATTCAGTTTCAAAATTTCTTCAAACCAGATCTAACCGTATTTTTTGGTTTCATTGAGTTTTTGGTTCAGTTTTTAGAAACGGTTTGATTTTTGCGGTTTGAATGACCACTCTTACCTTTTGCCATCATACACACTATGCTTGACAATTCCTATGACAGCCTGTGAATCACATTGTAAAGAGATGATAGAGTTAGAAAACGTGCAACGAAAGAAAAACGGATCATTAAGCATTCTAATTCATTAATTTTGGCTTTGAATAAAGCATGCTCATAAACTAAAAATAGGGTTTCATTACTAACCTTTGAAGAACTTCTTGAATCACGATTCCAACTTCAAATCTTGTTGTGGATCAGCACAAGGTCTTCTTTACTATCCTCTTGGAGCCTTAGATTGAGTTGTGGGACTCAAAACAAGCTTTAATTAGGAAAAATTGGGAGAAGAGGTCATTGGATTTGTAAACAGAACTCCATCTTCAACCTTTGAAGATCCTCAACAAAATTACTTCAATTGTATGCCCGATTTCCACTCAAAATTGAGTTATTTATTGCATGAATTTCATGTATGTATTACACCTTCTACTATGAATTTGACTGAAAATTTTGAAGTAGAAGAGTGATTGAGCTACTACCATTAGAAAGTGGAAAAATCCCACTTTTGTGGGTTTTTCCATTTCCCAATTTCTCAATTTTATTTTTGATTTTAAAACTAATTTCAAAATCAAAATTCAATTTTAGTTTTTAATTTATATTTAAAACTGAAATTATATTAATTTTACAAAAAAAATTAATTCAAAATTAATTTTTCTAATAAAATTAATAATTTAATTAATCTCTAATTAATTTAATATCAAATATTAAATTAATTAATCACTGATTCCACTATCATGAATCCCTATTTGTGAATTTAGTATTTAAATCATATTTAAATATTAATCGATTCTCCAATTTTGTTTAATTCAAAATTAAACGTGTAATTATATCACATATAATTACTAATTCCCTTATTCGAATTTGAAGTTTTCAAATCAACTTACCATGCTACTCTAAGGCTAATCCGTTTGTGAGCTAGTTGTGGGACCTAGTGGACCTAAAGATCATGTGTTCTAACGATCCGATATTAATTGGCTAAACTCTTTACATCGAATTAACCATCATTCGTTAACTATTGGGTCACTCCACTAAAACCCAAAGTTGCACTTCCCTCACTGTAAATATATTATGTCCACTCAATATAACCATGATTAATAAGTTAACCATTCATAGGTTGGTCGTAATAACAGCTGGGTCAAATGATTGTTTTACCCCCGAGATTATCTATTGTTCCTTAAGTCCCACTGATCTTCTAATGAACAATATGTTTGTGATCTGATCATCAAACCAAATCCCTCTCGGACCATTGAGAGGGTGGGGCCCTTTGTTCAAGACCCGAAGTCAATACTTAAGGGAATATCCTCTCTATCCCTGAAAGTGAGTAGGAGCGAATTCTATCTTGTACCCTATGTCCCCATCTATCTACCCGGTCTTATCTCTGAAATGGAAGGATTATTGAGCCAACCCTCACCTATGCAAACCTAAGGATAATCCCGAATAAACAGGAGCTCATAGTTAGTTCAGGATTAAGGTCAAGTTACCTAGGTCATCGCTTTGAAATAGTCAGTCTTAAACAGTAAACAACGTTATAAAGTAAGAGTGACTTATTTCGTGGTCCGATCTTATGTAAACTCATTGCATAGGACGACCCCACTCCTCATGTCATGACATGTACGAATTATGATCACTTCTTTTGTAGCATTTTACAACTCTTTGTAACAACTACAGAGTGGACCGCATCAGTGTTGCCAGAATAAGGTACCCAACCTTATTCATATACTATAGACCATTTTGACTATTTATTCAAACCTGATCCACTTTTATGTCTCCACAGAAAGTTCAAGTACTCATGTAATAGTCATGGATATTTTAGTTTATTGGATTTATTTCTAAAACGAAATAAGCAATTCATATATTCAATAACAACTTATTGAATTGTCAGAATAAGTTTAATGTGTACAAACCATGAGTTTTAGGATATAAAACCCAACAAGAGACTGGTACTAATGCCCACCCACAATGGTACATTTTCCAGTGGACTTCTAAGTCAGTCATACTGATGTCCCTTACAATGGTGCATCTCCTAGTAGGCTTCTAAGCCACTCAGCCTCTTGTCCTGCTAATTCTAGAGCAATAAATTCAGACTCCATAGTGAACCTTGCTATACAAGTATGTTTTGCAGACTTCCATGAAATAGCTCCTCTACCCAATAAGAATACATCCACTAGTAAAGCTTACTTCGTCTTCTAAGTTACCCAGTTTGCATACCTTTCTTATATGGCAAAAATTATTAAAATGCAAACAATAATCCACTGTACCATTAAGATATCTTTATAAACGATGAAGAGCAATCAAATAATCTCTATCATGATTATGTGTATATTTACTCAATCTTCTTACAACATATGCAATAATAGGTCTAGTATAGTTTATAAAAAACATAACAGTTCCTATAATCTTTTCATATTCAGATTGAGAAATATTATCTCCTTGATTTTTTTGAAGACTCATATTAGCATCATAAGGTGTTCTTACAAGAGTATCGTCATGACTATCAAATCTCTTTAACAGTTTTCCAATGTAGTATGGTTGACCTAAATAAAATTTGTTCTCAGTTTTTCTAAGCTTGACACCAAGTATTACGCCAACTCTCTTTTATCTAATTCATTTCAAAACGTGACAATGATAACTTGTTGTAAAAAAAAAGGTAATCAATAAAAAAAAAAAATGGAAATAGTGAATCAAGATCTAGATGGATACCTATTTTTATCTCTATCCACGGAGATATTGATACATATGGATAGAAATCGATCTAAACGAGACTCGAGATGGATAGATGTCCCTATGAGCGACTACGCCGATCTTTATATGGCTGTTTTTGTTTCTGTATTCCTGATTTGTCCACTAAGTCAATCTGGTTGGTTCTTTACGACTAGTTTTAATGTAGCAATTATATTTCGATTCATCCTCTTTTTCCAAGGGTTTCATAATTAAATATTGAACCCCCTTGGTTAGAACCATTAAGGGGCTTAATGGTTTGTACCATTAAAGGAAAGGCTCGACGAGGAAGGAAAACGCTTTCGGAGACCACGGGATTGGATTTCTTTTTCATAACATAAAAAATGAAGAAGGTTGATGATGGCCTACGGTGTGTGTTATCTGAAGGGAACAACTTGGTATTATTGATTACATTTAGGTTTGTTCCAAAAATAAGCATATTATCAGCGTACAAACATACAATCACACAATTAGCTCAAATAACTTTGAGCAAACACATGTATCAATGGATATTTACTAGTGTACCATTAAAGTTCTAATCACACAATTATTTGGGTTCTAATCACACAATTATTTGGAAGCTAGGCCACTATTGAGAAATGATTTTTTTACATCCATTTGATGTATTATACTAATGTTATTAAGGCTTTGTTTCCTTTAAGAAATTCTATTAAATCATGAAGTTCAATTTTCACTTTCTCTTTCCATGATCCTAGATAGGCTCAATAAATTGAAATTATATAGTTGTGTATCCATGAGCATCTCCTTATCTAATCAATGTGGGACTTTGGTCGCATTCCCAACGATCCTCCTCTTGAATAAAGGACCAACTAAACCTCCCCTCAAATAACCATCCATCTACTTAACTCTTGTCTAAGCAAACTCCTTTTCACTAGAGTATACCTCCTATTCAATAGAGTTCAATCATGGATCACACCATGACTACTTTTGGAGCTTCATTACATCTTTGTTCGGCACTGAAGGATTTATATCAACGTGGCTAAGCTAGGGGACGACTCTGATACTACTTATTAGAGATAGCATATCTCTAAATATCTCCACAATAGTATGATATTGTATTCACTTTAGACATAAGCTCTCATGACCTTGCTTTTAGGTTTGACCCCAAAAAACCTCATATCAACGGAGATAATTGTTCTAACTTATATATCCATGAAAAGTCCTTATAAAATGTCCACATATTTATAGCTTAGACAATATCTCAAATTACCATCAATTTTACAAGCTTCCACAAAAATGATGGAATTTACATATTTTCATACTAGAAACAAGCTAGGTGATAGTCAAAATAATGTTATAGGGTCACATTGAATTTAAAAGTATAATAATACTTTTCAACTACATAAAAATTAATGGCCAAACATGATAATTTAATCATGCATAAACTTTGTCAAATATAACATACATGGAATATTATTTCCATTCATGCTAACATGTTAATAAACATGCTCAAGTACAATAGCGTCTTATTTAAGATAATACAGTTTACTACTCACGAAATATTCGAATACGTACTTATCAAGTTATATTGAATATCATGCTATACAATAACAGTAAAATAAAATTGCTAAATTTTTATACCATATGTAAAAATTAAATTTGTGGAACAATCTGATAAACCACGTGAGCCAATTGTGTCAGCACATGTCACATCAACCTCATCAATCAAGAGCAAACTCAACTCGACAGTTCAACAAGAGATTACAGTCCAATAGATCAACAGTCAACACCTTAAACAATAGAATGATGCATAATTTCTTGTCAAATTTTCAATGACTATAATATCTAGTATTACAAATGTTATTTTTCTTGTTGGATATCACACCAGCAAAAACTTACAATTTTCCTTACACGATAGCTCTCACCATGAGCATATTTCTCTACTTTATATTTCATTCTTTTTGAGAAATTAATCCCTAATACATTTTCCAACTAACGTACCATTGACATTTTCTCAAAATCGATGTTGAATTAATTATCAGAAAGATTATTATAATTCTTTCCTTGTATACAAGAGCTCTCCTTTGAGCATTATGTTTTGGATATTTCAAGAGGCTTGTAGACAATTGGTCACATAAAAAAAAAAAAAAAAAAAAAAAAAAAAAAAAAAAAAAAACTTTGGTTATTGTAATTGTATGTCAAGATTGTCTAAGAAGAGTTCAAGAAGTCTCTATCGAGTTTAACTCAATTTTTAACCAATCAAAATATCTTTAATATATGTGAAACTTAATCAAATCAAGAAAAAGATCACTAGCATCATCATCCAAATTGTTAGTGATATTTAACCACAAAATTCAATATCATGCTACAAGACCCATATATTCCAAAAGTTCTATCACAAGAACATATTCAACATAAATTAATCACTAATTTGTTGATCACAAAGTGAAAACTATATATGTTGAATTGTCTCTCCAAGTTTCTCAAATCATGTCTCTAGCCGAATGATTTTGTCAAAAAATTATTATTATTTAAAATTAATAATAATAAGTGTACCTATTTCGTTAATCTAGTTTACCAAAATTAATTCTTTCTATTTTTCCTTAATTTTTCTTCCTAATTTGGAATGAAAGTCTTTCTTATTTTTAGATCATTCCTTATCAATCTCAAAACAAGAATCAAAGTATAATATCGCTCAAAATTTCTTCCCAACACAATTCATTCATAAAGAACAAAGCAATTATGCTTATATGTTAAAAAGAAAAATTACCCTCTCAATTTTGTACATCTTCATTCATTAAATCCAAGCTGAACCATAATATCAGATTTGAAGTTCCTCACTGACATCCAAAGAGATGACTTCTCCTCAAACAAGAATGTCATGCATAACTAACTCCAGTCGGGATTCTTTCGACTGAGATGATTGCAAATGTGGATTCCAATTTGAACTCGCTTCTAAGATCCGACCATGAGATGAACCTTTTCGAATTTGATTAAGTGCTTTTTCGACAACCAGATCTGAATTGAAGCAGTTGCAAAGATGAGAATGGTGTGAGATCCGTTGACGGTTCCGGTGTTCTTGATTCGATCTGGAGAGGGAGATCGAAGATGGAGGTGCAATTAATCGGTATTCTTTAAATTTTTGCTTTCAAATTGTTAGTTGTCGTCAATTCCGGTTCTCAATCATTGTTGTGTTGTGGAAGATCCACTGCCTTGAAAGCAAAATCGATGCGACCTTAGTGCTAAATCTTCAAAATCCGATTGCTCTCCAAGGTTACTAACACAACACCCTTCTTAGATGTGTACTCGTCGAAGAATGATTGGAATTAAGTGGAAACTTTGCTCAAAATTAAATCATTTTTAATAGAGAAAAATAACATTCAAACTCAAATTTCACTCTTGTGAACTAAAACAACCATCGTTTTTCTAAATTAAACGTAGAAAACATTTCAGATCTTAATTAAATATGAAAACATTTCATATCTAAATTATATAGAAAAACGTTTCATATCTAAATTAAATAAGAAAAAATTTCATATCTAAATTAAATATAGAAAGCCATTTTCAAATTTAAATTAAATATGAAAATACATTTAGAAACTTTTTGGCTAATTTTAGGTTATTCCAACAAATGACTAATTGACTAGTCATTTCTAACAAAATTTATGGATACTACTTTTACCTCAAAATTTCTTTTCTTATCTACTTTTCATCAATGATTTAAAAAATCAAGCCAAATTTCGATAACTAAAAAAAAAGTAGTTTTCAAGAAGTAGTTTTTAGAATTTGGAACTTGACTAAGAATTCAACCATTGTACTTAAAAAGATGCAAATCATGATAAGAAATGTAGATGATAATATACTTAATTTTAAAAAATAAAATGGTTATCAAACGGGATCTAAATGAACATTCTAAGACTTTTTTCCATTAAGTTCAACAAAGGTTGAGGTGAGAGAGAGATTGAATTTTTTACTTAAAAGAGAAGTATCAAATGTTTTTATCAATGGTTGAGGCTCAATTTGACCTAAACTATAAAAAAGTAAGCTAATAGGTTAAGGAGTCGGTAATGTTTTGCATAATCATGAAAACTACAAAATAATAAGTTTGGAAATGGGTTAGGTTATTTGGGTCCTTTGTTTAGATTTATGAAAATAGTAGTGATAATGCTAGTTATTCTTTTAAAGAAAAAACTCAAGCCACGATTGTTTAATAAAAAATTGTCATGTGACAAATTTGTATTTTTTTAAAAAATAATTTTCTTTTGTTAATACAAAGGAAAGAAGATTATAGAATTAGAAACAATCTACTCGTTGCCTTTTTTTAATTATCTTTTAGTTGAGTTTAGGTATTTTTATTGTAAATATTTTAAATAATTTATGCTTGATATTATGGTTAGGTCAAGGTACTTTTGTGGTTAGGTTTGAGTATCCCGTAGTTTTGAACTTTCTTATTACATTAGAAATTTTGTGGTTTATTTTTTAAGCTCATTAAAAAGATTTAAACTGTCAATCCAAACATAACTGAGCGAATAAGATTCTAATACCCATCATAGACGTCAATAGATTTTTCTATGCCTTGAGATAAAAACCAAATTTCAAAATTTAGTTTTGAAGAAACGTTAACTTCATTATTTATTCAAAGTTAGAGTAATTACTACCATTGGAGTAAAATGAAATGAAAAGTCAACAATATAATTGTTGTTTATTTTGGACATTGGGAGAACTTGAAAAAATTATTGTAGCTTGATTATGTCATATGTTCAACAATAAGTTCACTTTTGTCAATTGATTATGTGTGATTGGTTGAATTTTCAAATTTAAATATTATTTTAGGAAATTTCTTTAAGTAACTATAAAGTGACTATCAATAAAAATTGAAATAAAATAATATTTTTTTAATTTAATTTAATGGGAGAGATTTTGAGGATCTTGTTTAGCAAGAGACCTTGATCTAATAAATATGTACATATTTTTTTTGTTTGTTCAACTATTACGTTGCAATGGAGATCACAAATCATCGACACTAACAATGGATAAAATATGTACTTTATTTTTATCAATATATATATATGGTAGGATCATTTCCATTTGAATCATAACTATTATTATTATTCTTCGAATTTGCGAAATATTGTTTAAACTTCTAAGACAAAACTTACTTAACCAAAAGGAAAAGAAAATAGTTGCTATTTATTTTTGGCAGCTTTGAATTACCCCAAAGACTCATTAAGTGAATTAATTTATACATGACATAATAATGAAAAAAGGGAGAATTTTCTTTGGGGAAAAAAAACAACTAAAAACCAAACCATGGCCAATTTTTAATTGTCTCTAGCAACCAAACCTACTCACAAACCTTTTACCTAAAATATTTTTAATCAAATAGAAAAGTTGAACCCAAATTTGTACAATTATCTAACTTTATTCATCTTCATTCATTTCATTTTCAATGTGACAAAAAAAAGTTACTTTAATTTTTTATTTTCTGGCATATACAAATATTAGATTTTTTTTCCCATTACCCAAATAAAGAAAGCATTGTGTGGTATATTGGAGTTTGATTGTACTTAATGAATAAAACAAAAGACAAACACAAAAGGGTAAAGAGTTATGAAAAAAGGGGTGGGTGGGGGTAATTTAATATGATTTTAATTTTTATCCATCATCTAAAAAATACAAAAATATTTTTGTGGTAAAGGGAAAAAAATGATAATTTTTTTTTTTTAAAAAAAATCGGTTGTTTTAATGATATTAAATTTGGCTTTTAATAGTCAGCCGTCAACGTGGCCACATACCTGCGAGAAAATAAAATTTTTATTAAAAAAAAAAGAATTTATTTAGTTTAGAAGTTAGAACTTTAGATCTCATTTGATTTCTAAGGAATACTTCATTTTCCTCCACGAAATATTTAAAAAAAAAATAGAGCGTAAGAAAAACACGAAGGAATATATATATATATATATATTATTGGTTCAATAATTAAAGAAAATATTTATTGAATAACAATTTTTTTTTTTTTAAAGATTGAATAGCTTAAGTTAAAAATTCAAGAACAAACATAAAACCTCGATTAAATTATAAATTTATTTTCTGAACTTTTAAGTTCTATGATAAAATCTTTTAACTTTAAAAATTAATTGTTTCATTAAATTTAATTATAAATTTTATATTATTAATACAGTCATAAACTTTCACTTTTGTAAATTTGTAAATTCTATAAAATTCAAAATTTCATAATTAAAATTATAATTTAAAAATTCATACATCAAATAGATATAAACCTATTTCGTCCCTTAACTTTAAAAACATCTAATTGGTCTCTAAATTTTAAATTTATTATCTAATAGATTTCTAAATTTTTAATGTCGTATTTAGTAAATTCTTAAATTTCATTTGATTCGAAAGCTTAAACATTAAATTTGATAAATTTGAAAGTTTATACACTAAATAAATACAAATCTCAAAATTTAGAGTATAAAGTTATAATTTAACCTAAAATTTATGATAAATCTATAAGAAAAATACCTAGCTCATCTCAGACATCACCTATTGTTGTACATCTCACCAAATTGTCTAATCATAATTTGTCACGTGACAAATTTTGTTTTCTATTTTTTTTTGAAATATTTTAATATTTTTTATATGCGAGTAATAAAAATGGATGATGTCTAAGATGCACCTAAGTATTATCCAATCTATAAAGATAGTAGGTTAATTATCCACGAAATTATGCAACGAAATCGGACCTATTTATTTTATTTTATAACTAATAAAAAAAGTTGACATCACCAAAGCAATTGTTATGGGAGAACCTCATGTGGGGGAAGTAAACGGAATTCGGACGTCCATGATTTGACGTTTAGATCAAATCTATAAAAAATGGCACGTGGCGAATGGATAGCCGTTGATGGTAATGGTAAGAATAAGATTAAGCGTAGAGGAAAGGCCGACCTGGTGCCAACGTAGAGACGCAAGGAAGATCCAAAAGCAGCGTAAGAGCCAAACTTTGCCATCTCTGTCAATTCCATCTAACGGTTGTAATTACTCTCGAGCCACCAAATCCCATCTCCACCGTTCACAACATACATTAACCTTGTCCCTTCAGTCTTGGCTTATTCAATTTTGTTCCAATTCTCTCACAAATTGGCATCTCTTTCTTCTTTCTTCTCTCTCTCATTTCTCTCGTGAGAGAGTTATGTCAATAAGGCAAAATATCACATTGTTTCCGATTCCTACTTTCATTTTCGCACATTGAGCTTGGAATATAATTTATAATGGTAAGTACCCCCCAAAATAAAAGAGAAGAAAAGAAATTCCCTAATTTCATTTATTTCTCTTTTTTCTTGTTAGTACATTTTGATTTTGATTTTTGATTTTTTGGTTCATAATTGCTAAAAAGATGAAGCAAAAATCAGTAATGTCGGCGCCGCCGTGGCTTGAGCCATTACTGACGACGCCGTTCTTCTCAATCTGCCACACGCACGGCGACGCCGCCAGAAGTGAGCGGAATATGTATTGTCTTGATTGCCACTCTGACGCATTTTGCTTTTATTGCCGCTCATCACACCACAACGACCATCAAGTCATTCAGGTTGGTAAATCAATGATTTTTATTCTGAATTTGAGAATTTTGAGAAATGGGTTTTGTTAAGCATTGTGTTAGGAGAAATGGGTTGGTTTTAAATTTTAAATTTTGGAAATAAAAATTGGATCTTTTTTGGTATATAGATAAGGAGATCTTCATATCATGATGTGGTGAGAGTGGCAGAAATTGAAGATGCTTTGGATATAAGTGGTGTACAAACATATGTGATTAATAGTGCTAGAGTAATGTTTTTGAATGAAAGACCTCAGCCAAAAGCTGGTAAAGGAGGAGCTCATATTTGTGAAATTTGTGGAAGAAGCTTATTGGATCCTTTTCGTTTCTGTTCACTTGGCTGTAAGGTTAGCATTTCTATCTTAATCTTGATTTATTTTTTCTAAAAAAAAAATATTTTTTTGGGGTCTTCATCATCATCATCATCATTCATAATTCATGATAAGTTAGTGACCCATCACTCACACATCATCACCCACTTTTTTTTTTTCCCTTTCATCATCCTTTTGCATTACCATAAAACTTAATTCTTTTTTTTTTTTAAAATGGAGAGAGTGAAAAATTGGAAATTGGAAATGGGTAATTGTGTAATTTTATGGTAAAATTAAAACAAATGGTGTGTGTGTGTATGTGTATGTGTATTAGCTTGTAGGGGTGAAGAGAAATGGGGATGCAAGCTTTAACTTGGAGGCAAAGAAAGAGGCAATGGGAATAGAAAGAAGAGAAGGAATTTCATCAAGGAGAAGAAAAGGCATTCCTCATAGGGCACCTTTTGGGTCCTAATTAATTATTGCCTTCCAAACCAATTCTTTGAAGGCTTTTAATCATTCTACATACCATAATTTGAGGTCTTTGTCCATAAAAATATAGGGCACTCATGGTGGGTATGTCCCTAAAAATAAAAATAAAAAAATAAAAAAATAATTTCATATTTTTTTTATATAAAAAAATTAGGGTATAGGGGGAAAAAAGGTCTTCTCTTTCTAAAGCTTTGGGTCCCATATACAACAAATTCTATCTTGAGGATGTGAAAGAAGCAATAATGGAGGAATTGTTATGTTGATAATTGTAAGGTGTATATTTGTTTATTGAGAAATTAAATTTCCCCAAAAAAAAAAGAGGAAAAATTAGAACATGTCCTTGTGGAGTCCGTTTCATAGTTTTCGAGGGCCCACTGACCACATGGGTCGTTTTATATAAATAAATACTTTAATTGTATTTTATTATTATTATCATTATTTTTTTTATGGTTAAACAACCATATTCATCTTTATTTAATTATGTCATCTATTTGTTTTTTCTTTTTCTCTTCTTCCTTTCGTTATTATTTAATTTAGTTTGAATTTTGAATTAATCGAAACTTCTGACTGCTTCTTTATGTGAAATTACTGTCCAAATGATATTTTTTTTTTTTTTGTAAATTATTTTAAGCATTTTAATAGTTATTGTTTGAAGTTTGTTCAATAAAATATATATTGACAAAGTAGTCTTTTTAATATATATATATATATATATATATGAACTTTGATATATAATACATCAAGAATCACTTGTTGGTAAAAAGAAAAAAACAAATTAAAATGAAATAAATATTGCTATTTGCTAAATATATTGAAATACAATAATTATCAAATATAATGGATGCAGTTCAATCTATTTAGACAATAACTTAGTTTGATTGACTTTTAGTGTGATTAGATTGATTTGCACCTATTCTATTTAAACAGTAACGATCATGGGTTGGTCTAATGGTAAAATGTAAACATAGTTTTCATAAATATCTTACATGGAAGTCAAGTGTTTAATCCATAACCACAATGGCTACCTACTTAGGAATTAATTTCCTATAAATTTATTTTGATACCCAAATGTTGTAAGGTCAGATGGTTGTTGCGTGAGATTAATCGAGATGCACGTAAGCTGGCCCGACACTCACAGACAAAAAAAACTGTTCTATTTAAACAATAACTTAGTTTGATTCGGTTTTAATGTAATTAGCTTAATTAAAGATAGCTAAAGTAAGCTTAGCTTAACTAACACAAATTATGTTGTAACGAAAAAGATATATGTGATTTGAGTCCCTTCCTCCGTATTATACTAAAAAAAAATTGGTTAAAACTAAGTAAAGAAAAAAAAGAGTCAATATTAATATTCAATTTCAAATTTTATTAATAGAAGAAAATTAAAGTCGATTTGTTTACACCTACCAAACCAAAACTTGCTTGTAAATCTTATTTATTTTGTGATTAAGTTTAGCTATGCTAGATACTATATTATTTAATAGCTTTGTTTTATTTTATTTATGAGTTGTCATATTTATATCTCTAGTGCATAAACTACAAGAAAAGAAGATCAAAATATAGGAAGACAATATATAAAAAACTCTTCAACTAATTTACTAAAATCATATAATTTTACTAATCGAGAAAAAAAAGTCTTTTTTTCTTACTCTTTATATACCATTTTCGAAAACCCGTTTACAGTTTTTTTTCCTAATAATAATAATAAAAAAAAAACTTCTAAAAAGCTACTTTTTGTTTTTTAAAATTTGGAAGATGAAGCTACCAATAAACAAAACCATTACAATATTATGTATAAGTAAAAACAAAATAATTATTAATAATTAAATAGGGGGCATAGATGATTAAATAAATAGATATTAATTAATGAAATAAATAAAAGAGGTGTGAAATAATAATGTGAGGTGGAGGGGTGTATTTGGAGGAAAACAAGTTGGTAGGGTTGATGTGGATTGATGGATTTATAGGTTCTTAGACTACACATCTTCCACAATTTGGCCAAAGAATTAGGTATACTACCTTATTTATGTAAATTGTGACCATTTACCTTTTATTTATTTATTTATTTTTTTATTTTTATTTTTTTTTCTTTGTTGATATGTTTGGGTTTTGGTTTCTTTTAAATGATTTTGAAAAGGGGTGCTTTTTTTTTTTGTGTGTGTGAATTTAGAACTTTAATTTTGAAGAATTAGTGTGGTAATGCCTTTTCATAATCAAATTAGGAATTTTTCAATTAACGTATTTATAGATTGAATAAAATTGAGTTAACAAAACACTTGAAACCAAGCCATTAATGTTCCCAAATTCAATGGTGAAAGTAGCTAAGTCTAGCCATAAAATTAACTCGAACTTTGCATTTAAATATTAATTGCCATCATCATTATTGCTATAAGGTCAAATATTGTTAACAAGTTAATTAAAGTAATTGATGAATTTTTACATTCATCTACCGTAAAATATATGGAATGGAAGTTTTTTTTTTTTGGTTAATTAAGTAAGACCATAGCATTTCCAATAAATTGTCAAAGTGAACATAATTCAATGGTAACATATATTACTTCATTTGAGATCAGAGGTTCAAATTCTCATATCTCTATTTGTTGTACTTGAAAAAAAAAAATCCAATGAATTGCCTTAAATTTGGTTACCAAACTTACAATAATGACTAATAAAATTAAATTCTCACAAACTGTCAAATTATTTTGGTAGCTTTTTTATTTGGATTATAACAAATTGGTTTGAAAAATATTAGCATAAACTCTATTAATATAAAGTTTAGGGTTTGACAAATCATTAGTTGAAAAACATGAATATGAAGGTTTTTTTTAATGAAAAAACTATTATCGTTAGAGAAGAATATACAAAAAGGTTTATATTGTTGTTGTTATTTGTGTACAATAATGATAATAATATAAAGTTTTACTCCTTTTGAAAGTCAACATAAACGATTACTCAAGTTAGTTTTGAGAAATAGGATGAACTCATGAACACAAACTTCACTATAATAATACCATAGATGATAAATAATTTAGAATGTGGAAATAAAGTTAAAAAATTATAACTTTTTTTAGCATAAAAAAGTTAAAGATATTAAAATTGAGATGAGAATAAAAATAGGATTTTAAAATAAATAAATAAATAAAATAAAATAAGAAAAAGGAAAAAAAATAAAAAAAAACTTAGATTGTTTGGACAAATGACCAAAACCTAATGGACTTTTTAAATAATGGTCGTCAAACTTTTTATTTAAATAAATGGCCAATAGATTGTTTTAAAATTTTTAATCGGATTTATCAAATATAAAAAAATCCTTATCTAACTGCTAACAAATTTAAAATTCAAATAAAAACAAACTAATTCTTCAAATGAAGGAATATTATGTGATTTATTTTAATGAACCAACTTTTGAAAACAAATCTTGAAAACAACTCCTAAAAACAAGCAAAAATACTATTAACACTACAAGAAAAAAGGAATCTTCCGACGCCTAAAACAACTATCGGAATATCGATCGTCGGGAGAGAGACCATCTCACGACGAAGTAAGAAGGTCTTCGGGAGTTCAAACTAACTCCCGACAGGCATAGTTAAGTGTCGAGAGTTCTCTAGGACTCCCGACGCTACAAAAGTCGGTGTGAACTCCCGAATAATTATTTAATGTGTTGGGAGTTCTTGGTCTATTGGAGAGTGTTGAGAGTTCCCATTTAAATTCTAGCCCTTTATCTTCTTTCCTAAATATGCTCATTTTCTCCCTTCTAAACCCTAGCACAACAGCGAAAATCGTCCGCCACTTCCCCAAATCTTAATCCTTCGTCCAATCATTGTCTGCACGCTCGTTTGTCCGTCCGACCAACCCAACTTCCGTTCGTTTGCACAACCATTCGTCTAATGGATGTTTATATCTTTCACTTGATTTCTTTAAATGATAAAGATATTTTGTTAAATGATGAGGATGTTTTGTGAAATGATCACTTCTGTTCGTCCGCGCGCTCGATTCACTAAGATTTTAGAGTGGGAGAGAGACAATCCCGAGGTCTTGCCCGTCTCTGAGGTGCTACTACAAGTAGACCTTGCCAATGAAAGCTACTGCCGCTAATTCTATTGGTGTTTTTTGGGGTCGCCATCGAGCTCCATTTCCGACGAATTGAACCCTTGGATAGTCCCATCACTACCTATTTTATTATCGTTTAGTTGCCTGGGAGTTTCAGGAGAATAGTAATTCTTGAAGATCGTAGAATTGAATCACGGTGGCGACGGAAAGCCAAATCCGTCGATCCCGAAGCCCTTTCGAGTGGTGTCATCCACGAAGAGTATTTTTTTTTAATGTCTATCTCCCCACGATGCCAATACGAGTGTTAAGAGTTAAACTCCTAACGCTCCATAATAACTCCCGACGCAGTATATGTAACATCGGGAGTTATCAAAACTCTCGACAGTATATGTTTCCACATCGAGAGTTCCTCTCCGACCAAACTCCTGACGACTAGTTTGTCATCGGGAATGGATCTCCCGATGCATTTTTGACCAATTTACGACGATTTTTAGCATCGGAAAAGGGGTGTTTTCTTGTAGTGTAATAACAACAATTTTAAAAATATAACACCAAACATAAAATTTATGGATACCGCAAAAGTTTCAAAAATTGTGTCAGAAGAAATATATATCTAATTTGGGATGCAAAAATACTATGTATGTGAAGAATAAAATCTAATTTGGGATTGTCCATCATATACCGTATACCTACTCATCCCAACTCCTTTATTAACGAGTAAACCCTGTATGATTTATTAATTATCTATTTTTCATAATTATAAAGAGGATATTTGTGTAAGACAGGGTATTTGTGTTTTGTCTTATATTCCCAATTCCTTTACTCTATATCAGTAGCATTCCACCATGTATCTCCTAACGAAAAATGTTAGAATTTTCTTATCAGTTTTGCCACACAAATACCTTGTGCTACAGCTAGCTAGATTTTCATTATACTTTTAGTAACACAAAATACCTAAGACAATTTAAATCTCATACCTTGTAACAACTAAAAAAGACCTCCTCATAGCTAAAAAACAACTAAAATGAGTCATCTAAATATGCACTTTGTACTATGGTATGCAAATACCTTGTATTAAAAGTAACTAAAACCTTCATCAATTGAACCACACAAATACCATAAACTTGAAAAAATCCTAAACTTTGTCAGTATAGTTGCATTTTAAGATGAATGTGCTAGGAAGATTTATTTCAAAAGATGCATCATATAGAACCTAGCCCCAAACCCTTTTAACGATACATCGTCTGAGTTTGGATTGGTGAATTATAATGTGATACTGATTAAACAAATATCTAAAGTTAGACATTAGAGTACACCAATACGTACCTTAAGCTAAAAAAAAAAATCCATCACTCAAAGCTTATTGTCATATTGATTGCAATCCAAGTCATGACTCTTGGCACCATTGATTACTAGGGATAGAAGCTTCTTTTTTGTTGTAAAAAAATCAGCACTGTATTTTTAATAAAATTTTAAACCATCCGTACTAATTAAAAACTAAATCTTAATAAAATTTCCCCTAAATCAGCCAAAAGATTGTCGTAGATTTTGCTAAATTTGTGGGGATATACCCAGAGAACTTTGGGTTAAAAATTGCCATTTTTCCAAGTGGGCTTTGCAAGGCAGCGTAGAAATTCTTATGGGTCGTCGAGATGGGCCTTTGATATCTGAGCTGGCAACCTGTGATTGGCGAGCACGAATATTGAGAGATTCCCTCAATTATTTTAATAGTAAATAAAAGATTCTCATTGACTTTTATAGTATTTAATTTTATATATTTTCTTATTCAGATCAGATTCAGATTTGGGATATATCATTTAATCAGGAAACAGCTCTTTTGTTATTATTATTTTTTTTTTAAAAAAAGAGAAACAATACTCTATATTTTATGTCTATTTTTTCATTTATTTTCAAAATATTACACATTTATCTATAAGTTTTGAGTTAAATTTTAACTTTTGACATGAGTTTCAAAATATGCATTTTTGCTCTTGAATTTTAAATTTAAATTTCATTTATAGTCCATAAATTTTGATATTGTACATTTTTATCCCTTAATTTTCACTAATATTTGATTTTAATCTTTGTCGTTGACATTTAGTTAATTGGTTTAAAATAATTATGATGTTAATTTGTTTAATTAATTTTAATAGTGATAAAAAATTAGTGAAAACTAATTTAGTCAGAGTTAATTTGATTCTTCTAAATTAATTAGTAGATATTAACATACCTAAACACCTACGAGTGTGTAATTAATGAAAATCAAGGATAAAAGTGTAAATCTTGAAACACCATGATCAAATGAAAACAAATTTCAAAACTAATACTATAATATTTTGAAACTTAAAGACTAAATTAAAATCATACTAAAAAAAATTAGGAATTTTCAAGGCCATCTATACATTAAGAATTAGAATATTATATCATTATTGGAATTTCAATATTACAAAATATATCCATCCATAAACATATGGATAAAATATCGATATAAACTTATATTTATGTAAATGCAAAAATTAATAGTTAAATTATTTTTATTCTCAAATTAAATCATAAATTTTATTATTAAGTGTATGCACACGATCATATATTAGGAATGGTTTTAAAAGATATTTAAATTAATATTTAAATGCTGATCACGACCCTTCGGATTATGAATAATATATTGACATATTGACAAATACTTTGATTTTTTGTTATAGGCTGAGTTTCTTACTTTGAAACAGTCTTGAATAATTCACATAGTTCAATACAAATCTAGTTATTGTTTGTTTTTCTTTGAAGAACAACAAAATCCAAACTTTCATTCTTTATAGTCAAAATTCATGAGGCAGTACTGTATTGCCTCTGCTCAAATTTCTAACAAACCATTATTTTATTTTATTTTTATCACAATTCGAGCCATGAAAATTAGTTGAATTGTTGAAGTGTCTTGAATTTTAATCCGAATTGACTTAGGAGATTTTAAGTCCGGGTGAAGATTTGTTGGAATGCCTTGAATTATAATCAGAATTGGTTTAGAAGATTTAAATTATTTAATTTAATTCTTTTCCTTTCCCATTTAGGATTTAGAGAATGTGTAGGATCTGTGTGACAACCCTAAAGATGGGTGAGTAGAGTTTCTTTAAATTAATTGAATCTTTTTACTAATGTGTGTCCAATTAAGCAAATTAATAAAGTTTGCTAACAAGTAATTTGAACAATATTTTTATGCAAATAAGTTCAATCCAAAATAATCAAGAAGTTAATAATAATATTTTAAAGGGAAAAATACCTTTTTACTCCTCGAGTTAAGGAGTTAGATGTAATTACATAAGTAAATGACTCACTGGTTATATCCATGGACACAGAAATACATCTACATTGCGAAGGGAGGGTGTTAATCAATATTGATTGATTTAATTAAAAGAGTTTAATTAAATTAATCTAATTAAAAGAGTTTAATTAAATTAATCTAATTAAAAGAGTTTAATTAAATTAATCTCATATAATTGCAGCTTCTAATCTGTAGGTCCATAAGATACTCTTGTTAGCTCGCTAAAGATAGTAAAAAAGAATGAATTGAATTGTTTAAATTAATTAAAAGAATTTTATATTAATATAATTAATATAAAATATAGTGAATTCTGATAGATATGATCTATTATCCAAACTATATTATAAGAGAAATGTATTTGAATGAGATTCAAATATTAGATTTATATGAATTAGATTCATAAAGAGATATATGCATATAAATATGTGATATTTGTATGTTAATTATTTAATTAATTTTATATTAAATTTGATTTAGTATATAGTTATTTAATTTGTATGCTAATTAATTAAATAGCTAAAAGGAGAAAAGTGGAAAAGCTTGGAGAATGGATTACCCCCTTTCCCTATAAATATACTATTATAACCTTTTTTAGAGTAAGATTTGTTTTTGTGAAAAATGACCTAGCCTCCACTATTCTTAATCTCTCTCCTCTAAAAGAATTTCTCTCTATAAGGTTTTGGAGTCCACACTTCCAACCCTTTTTTTTATTCCAAGAGAATAATAAGGTAGCCTTAGAAGTGGTGTTCTTGTTCGTTGAGAAGCTTAGGATTGTTCGTGGCCTTTGGAGGGAAAAATGTGAAGAAGGAAAAGAATCCACAAGGATGAGTTCATTTCTTCCCTTATTCTTCATGAGAAGTATGCTTAGGTCCTTTTGTATGTTTATCCTTTGAATATTTCCTTGAGTTCATTGATTTTAGTTTTTCACAAAAAAAAAATTCAAAATTGTAAGGTGATCACATGCTTCTACGGGAATTAACAAATGTGAAGAAATTAGAACCACGTTCAAAATTATGCCTCTTTGTAGGCTACTCCAAAGAAATGATAGGTGATCACTTTTATGATCCAAAAGAGAATAAAGTGTTTGTATTGACAAATGCAACTTCTTAGAGGAAGACCACATTAAAGACACGTAGACCAAATGAATTTACCAAAGAAACTACCGAAACTTCAACAAGAATTGTTGAAGAAGGAAGCACTTCAACAAGAGTTATTGATATTACTTATCCAGTCAAGCACATCCTACCCAAGAGTTGAAGGAGCCTAGACGTAGTGGGAGTATTGTAACCCAATTTACTCGCTATTTGGGTTTAACAGAAACTCAAGATGTCATACAAGATGATGACGTTGAAGATCTATTAACCTATAAACAGGCAATGAGTGATGTGGACAAGGATTAGTTGACTAAAGCCATGAATCTAGAAATAGAGTTTATGTACTTCTATTCTATTTGGCAACTTGTAGATAAACCGAATGGAGTTAAACCTATAGGTTGCAAGTGGATCTACAAGAGAAAAAGAGGTGTAGATGGAAAGGTGCAAATCCTTAAGGCTAGATTAGTAGGAAAGAGTTATACCTAGGTTGAGGGAGTGGAATATGAGAAAACTTTCTTGCTTGTTGTTATGCTAAAATCTATTTGATTTCTCTTGTATATTGCCACATATTATGACTATGAAATATGAAAAATGGATGTCAAAACTGCCTTTTTGAATAGTAATCGCGATGAGATAATCTACATGTCCCAGCCAGAAGGATTAATTGAATAAGGAAAAGAACAAAAGGTTTGCAAGCTAAATCGGTCCAGGATTGAAACAAGCATCTCGATCTTTGAATATGAGTTTTGACGCTGTGGTGAAATTTTATGGCTTTGATCAAAATGTTGATGAATCTTGTGTTACAAGAAAATTATCAATAATTCAGTAGCTATCCTAATGTTGTTTGTGGATGATATCATACTCATTGGGAATAATTTAGGTTTTCTAATTAAAATTAAAGAATGCCTAATTGCTCAGTTCTAAATGAAATATTTGGTTAAAGCGCAGTTTGTTCTAAGGATCCAAATCATCAAGGATCGTAAGAACAAATCATTAACCTTGTCTCAATCATCGTATATTGACACAATGCTTGTCAGGTATTCGATGCAGAATTCCAAGAAAGGTTTATTAGCTTTTAGGCATGAAATTATTTTGTCTAAGTAATATTGTCCTAAGATACCTTAAGAAATTGAGGAAATGAGACGGATTCCCTATGCATCTGTAGTAGGTAGTCTTATGTATGTCATGCTGTGTGCTAGACTTGACATCTACCATGTAGTGTGAATGGTCAACAGATATCAATCTAATCAAGGATTTGATCGCTAGACATTGGTTAAAACTGTTCTCAAGTATTTTAGGAGAATGAGAAACTATATGCTTGTGTATGGAGCTAAGGATTTGATCCTTACAGGATACACTGACTCTGATTTTCAAGCTGATAAAGATTCTAGGAAATCTACATTAGGATTAATGTTCACTCTGAATGGAGAGGCTATAGTATGACGTAGCATTAAGAAAAGATGTATTGCGGATTCCACTATGGAGGCATAATATATAACGACTTGTGAAATTGTTAAAGAAGTTGTCTGGCTCAGAAATTTCTGATGGATTTGGAAGTCGTTCAAAAAATGATCTTGGCCATCACCCTTTATTGTGATAATAACGATGCTCTGGCAAATTCCAAGGAGTCTCGAAGTCACAAATGAGGAAAATATATTGAGCGCAAATATCCTCTCATTAAGGAGATTGTATAACAAGAAGATGTGATTGTCACAAAGATTGCTTTGGAGCACAATGTTGCTGATCCATTTACAAAGGCTCTCACGACTAAAGTTCTTTAGGTCATCTAGAAAGTCTGGATCTACAGGATATGAATCATCTAATTTAGGGCAAGTGGGAGATTTTATTGAGTATATTTTATACCCTAGTTTATTGTATTATATTTGATACTACACATCTCACTCCCTTTTGGACAAGTAGGAGATTCTTAGATTTAATGTCATTCGTATATCTTGTAATTTGTATTTTGAAAGAACAAATTATTTATTTATTAAAATAAGAGGTATTTTATTTGATATTTAGACTGCATTAAGTCAATCCAATAAATTAAAACCAAGGTTATATGATATCATTTGAACATGTGGTAGACATAAAAGTGGTTTATGTTCAAGTTATAACTTAAAAGGTCTGCAGTAAATGGATAAGATTGGGTGTCTTGTCCTAGTAACACTATGGATATGACTTACTTTGTAATTATTACATGAATTATAAATGTTACATAAAATATGAGCGATATTATTCATGTGGGGATATGTGAGTGGGGTATCCCGTATAAAGAGTTTATACAAGACTGGACTATGAAATGATTGGTTTCTCTTTATAACACCATTACTTGAAGAAACCAATATTCCACTATAATGATCATAGGCGACTTGACCTTAATCCTGAGTGAGTTGTGAACTTTTGTTTACGAGGGCAATCCTTTGATCTGTATGGATAAGAGTGGCCGTATTAGCCGACTTTACAAGCCTACCATTCTGGGGATTTGTCTAAGTAGGGAGTTAGAAACACGTCTACACAAGAAGGAATTTACTCTTTCCCGATCATAGAGAAAATAGATAAATTGCTCTCTTAATAGCTGCTTCCAGGTCTTGAACAATGAGGCCTCAACCTCTCATTAGCCTGAGATGTGTTAGTTTATAGTTAGACTATAAACTATTTGTTCATTAGAGGAATCAGTGGTACTTAAGGAGTTAGATGTAACTACATGGGAAAAACGACATTTTGACCAATTGTAGTTATGAACAATTTGTGAAGGGTCGACTCACTATTGATTGGTTATATTCATGGTCACAGAAATACATCTACAGTGCAGAGAGTGTAGCTATCGATCTTTAATGGAATGCTAGTAGTTAATGAATATTGATTGATTTAATTAAAAAAGTTTAATCAAATTAATCTCATAGCACTAGAACTTCTAATCTATGGGTCCATGAGGTTCCTTTATTAAGTCGTTAAGAGTAGTAAAAATGAATAATTTGAATTGTTTAAATTAATTAAAGGAATTTTATATCAATATGATTAATATAAAGTACCGTGAATTCTGATAAATATGATCTATAATCCAAACTATATTATAAGAGAGATGTATTTGAATGAGATTCAAATATTAAATTTATATGATTTGGATTTATAAAGAGATATATGCATAAAAATATGTGATCTTTGTATGTTAATTATTTATTTAATTTTATATTAAATTTGATTTAATGTACAATTATTTAATTTGTATGCTAATTAATTAAATAATTAGCTAAAAGGAGGAAAAGTAAAAAAAAATTAGAGAAGGGGTTACTTTCTCTCCCTATAAATATACTATCATAACCATTTTTAGGGTAAGGTTTGTTTTTGTGAAAAATGACCTCGTCTCCACTCTTTTTCTCTAATATCTCTTCTCCAAAAGAATTTCTCTCTAAAAATTCCTCCATCAAAAGGTCTTGGAGTCTACATTTCCAATCATTTTTTGATTCTAAGAGAATAACAAGATAGCCTTAGAGGTGATGTTCTTGTTCGTTGAGAAGTTCGAGATTGTTCATGACATTTGGAGGGGAAAACGTGGAGAAGGGAAAGAATCCACAAGGTTCATTTCTTCCCTTCTTCTTCATTAGAAGCATGCTTAGTCCTTTTGTATGTTTATCCTTTGAATATTTTCATAACTTCACCGATTTTAGTTTCTCACAAAATCGTTTTTCAAAATTGTAAAGTGATCACACGCTTCTGTCGGAATTAGATTCCCTTCTCATAACGCATACTCATATAATTAAAATTTAATCCATTTCAACCTAGAGCATAAGTAACATATATCTTAATCATAAAAATCTCTTGCAAGACTCAATATCCTTTTGCTCAAATTTTTCATAAAAATTAAAAGGATAAAACAAAACATCTAATTTACCATAAAAGTCAAATAATAAGCAATATAGATAAATGCCAAATGAATAGATATACAATTACTTCTCATGGCATTAAATCAAATAGGAATGCAAAAAATTAAATTCAAACCTTTTGAACTCCTTCTAGGTATATGATTTCCATAAAATATACCAATATCATAATTATCTCAATAATTCAAAAAATAAAAGTTAACGGATATGTAATTTTCTTTGTTGGATTCAAGCAAGTTTTTTAGTTGCTCAAATTTGATTTAGTTTCACAATATTGAAGTCCAAGCAACCAATTGCTTCTTGAGGTCACACCTACCAAAAAAAAAAAAAAAAAAAAACTCAACCAAAAGATTTTGATACGCATTTCTTGGGTCATTCATTGTTAGTGAGCAAAGACTTGAATAAAAGTCACATTAGGCAAAAATTTATTTTTGACTAATTTATTTTGCACCTTATTTCTATTCAAGCAATTCTTGTCAGGAGCATTTTTCAGTGTTGGCTCGATATGGCAACCCTAGAGGGGGTGAGTTTAATTAAACTTTTATAAAAAGTGTGATAATTTAATTCTATCAAATTTTAGCAAATAAATAAAAACAAACTAAAACATACAATAAATTGCTTAAATTAATTGCAAAAATAAAAAGGAAGGAGTTAGAGAAGAAGACACCGTAATTTTTATAGTGGTTTGGTCAAACTCGACCTACTCCACTCCCCAAGCACCTCTTGGGAATTTGAGGAAAGATTTTCCGACTTCTTCCACGGATTAAAGCCCAACCGTTATACCACCGCTCTTTTTACGGGTTCAAGAGAAAACCCAATCCTTTCCACGGTTTAGGATAAAACCATTACAAATGTTGGAATTTTTGAAGAACACAATACAACTCTCACTAGAGTGAATTTACAAGTTTAAGCACTCAACAAATTTATCCTCATAATACAATAACAGTTTCTCAAGTTTCTCAAGAATAAGATGAAAAGAAAAAAAAATTGGGAGCTTAGATAGAGCAACAATGGAAACTTTTGAGTTTTTGAGGATTATGAAATATAAAATTTATTAGTTCAAAATTTGGAGAGGAAGATGGTTTATAAAGAGATGGAAAGGAAAAAAATTGAATTTAAATTGGACCATTAGATTTGTGTTTAAAAAAATGAAGGGTGGACATTAAAAGAAATTAAAAGAAAAATAAGAAGATAAAATATATAATAAATAAATGAATATATATATATATATATATATATATATATATATATATTCAAATTCATAAATTTTCAAACGGTAAATAATAATAATAATAATAATAATAATAAAAAGTTAACGGTAAAAAAAAATTGAAGAAAAAAAATATATATTTAAAAAAAGCTTCCAACGGCAGGAGCATTTAATGCTTTCTGGATTGGTCATTGATGTTGACTCAGTCGCCACGTCATCGCCACGGTATTTTTCGATAAAACTTGTTTTGGTCATAACTTCTTCGTTTTAGCTCTGATTTGAGTGATTCAAGAGGTGTTGGAATTCTTATTCCGAGCTCTATGCTATAGATGTATTAAAATACTAAAATTTTTAGTAATTAAAAATTGAGTTTGTTATCATCAAAACATTGATTAATTAATTAATTAAAATTAATTAATTTGAGATTAAAGGCCAAAAAACCAACAATCTCTCCTTTTTAATGATGATAAACCATTCAAGAAAAATAGCTTGAAATATATGTAAACCATATGTAGCATATAATAAAATTCAATATATCACCCTAAAGATCATTCTTGAAATTCACTCAAAAAATAAATTCTCCCCCTAATTAATACAATCAAAATCATAAAAAATTTATAATATATTTTTCTTTAACTTCTCTCCCTTCGGAATCATAAAAAATAATAATTAAGAAAAATTTAAAACTACATAAATGTTTCCCTTAAAAATATGAACATAAATTTAGCACAACTCCCCCTAAGAATATTAACACATGCTTTCCATATCTCCCCCTATCAAATAAAAAAAATGTCTTTTAAAAGATTTAACAAGTAAAATTATAAATCAAGAGGCATCACAATGAATAATACCGAGCTTAAGCCTATTTTTGCAAAAGTTTGCTTCATTCAAAGGCTTGGTAAAAATATCCGGTAATTGATTATTAGAGCCTACAAATTCAAGAGTAATATTATCATTTTGCACATGCTCTCTAATAAAGTGATGCCTAATATCAATATGCCTAGTCCTAGAATGATGTATAGGATTTTTAGTCAAATTAATAGCACTAGTATTATCGCAAAATATAGGCACATTATCAAATTTTAATCCAAAATAAAAAAGAGTTTGTTTCATCCAAAGAATTTGAGCACACAACTAGCAACTGCAATATATTCCGCTTCGGTAGTGGATAAGGCAACTGAATTTTTCTTTTTACTAAACCAAGAAACTAAGGAACTACCAAGAAATTGACAAGTCCCATTAGTACTCTTACGGTCAAGTAAACTATCCGCAAAATCCGCATCGGAATATCCTACCAAATTAAATTCAACATTTCTAGGATACTATAAGCCTAAATCAATAGTAGAAAGCAAATATTTAAAAATTCTTTTAACGGCATGTAAATGTGATTCCTTAGGACAAGATTGAAATCTAGCACAAAGACATACACTAAACATAATATCGGGTCTACTAACGGTTAAATAAAGTAAAGATCCAATTATACCTCTATAAGTTTTTATATCCACACACTTATCTTTTTCATCCTTGTCAAGCTTAGTGGATCTGCTCATAGGAGTTTTTGCAATTTTACCTTCATTGAATTTGAACCTTTTGAGCAAATCCCTTGTGTATTTTTCTTGACTTATGAAAATACCATCCTTGAGTTGTTTGATTTGGAGTCTAAGGAAGAAGCTAAGTTCTCCTATCATACTCATCTCAAATTCACTATGCATATACTTAGAAAATTCTTCACACAAAGATGGATTAGTAGAACAAAAAATAATATCATCCACATATATTTGTACTAAAAGCATATCATTTTCTTTAGTCTTAATAAAAAGAGTAGTATCAATTTTACCTATTTTAAATTCATTCTCAAGCAAGAAATTACTAAGTCTATCATACCAAGCTCTTGGAGCTTGTTTTAAGCCATAAAGAGCCTTTTTCAACTTATAGACATGATTAGAAAAATCAAAACTTTCAAACCCCGGAGATTGTTCTACATAAAATTTCTCCATGATATAACCATTTAAAAATGCACTTTTCACATCGATTTGATACAAAATGAAATTCTTATAAGAAGCAAAACCAAGCAACATTCTAATAGCTTCTAATCTAGCAACGGGTGCCAAAGTTTCTTCATAATATATTCCTTCCTCTTGACAATAACCTTGAGCTACAAGTCTAGCTTTATTTCAAATGATATTTCCATTTTCATCCATTCTATTTCTAAAGATCCATTTATTCCAATTATAGAAGCATGAGAGGGCCTAGGGACTAACTCAACTTTATTTCTTTCAAATTGATTTAATTCTTCTTGTATAGCTAAAATCCAAAATTCATCATTTTCGGCATCTCTAAAACTTTTTGGTTCAATTTGAGAAACAAAGACAAGATTATTAAACATATTAAGAGAGAAACGAGTTTTCACACCTTGTTCGGGATCATTAAGAATTAATTCTTTGAGATGGGAAGGAGCATACATCCACTCTTTAGGCATGGAAGAAGAACCAACTTCGTTCTTTTTGATTAAGCTCACCTCTTGCTTACTTGAAACAATTTCTTTGTCTTTGTCACTAACAAGTAAATCTCGAAAATTTCCTTCTAAAACATCACTATAAATAGGCTCATTAGAAATAACATTGCAAGATTTATCAAATACTACATACATAGATTCCTCAACTACTAAAGTTCTTTTATTGAAAATTCTATAAGCTTTACTAGTAGAGGAATAGCCAAGGAAAATACCAACATCCGTCTTAGAATCAAATTTTCAAAGTTTTTATTTGTTATTCAAAATAAAACATTTGCAACAAAAAAACTTTGAAATACCCAATATTTGTAATTTTGTTATGCCAAAGTTCATAAGGAGTTTTATCCAAAGAAGGTCTAATTAAAACTCTATTTAAAACATAACAAGCGGTGTTAACGGCTTCCGCCCAAAAGTATGTAGGTAAATCATACTCATGCAACATTGATCTAGCAAATTCTTGCAAAATACGATTTTTCCTTTCAACTACATCGTTTTGTTGAGGAGGTCTTGGAGTGGAGAAATTATGATAAAAACCATTTTCTTCACAACAATTTTCAAAAATATTGCTATCAAATTCTCCTCCATGATCACTCATAATTTTAGAAATCAAAAAACCTTTTTCATTTTGAACTATTTTTGCAAAACTAGAAAAGCTTTTCAAAGCATCATCCTTATGTTTTAGCATCAAAACTCAAGTAAATCTTGAAAAATCATCAACTATCACAAATGCATAGTATTTTCCTCCAAAACTAGCAATTCTTGAAGGTCCAAATAAGTTCATGTGTAATAGTTGAAGGGGTCTAGTTGTAGAGATCGCATTATTAGATTTGAAAGAGGACTTAGTTTGCTTACCTATTTGACAAGCATCACAAACTTTGTCTTTTTCAAATTTAAATTTGGGAAGATCTCTAATCAAAGAATTCTTGGAAATATTTGAAATTAAGTGTATGCTAGCATGTCCTAGTCTTCTATGTCATAACCAAGAATCATTATGCACAGCCGATAAACATTTATCATTAATAAGACAATTATTCAAATCAATAGTATAAACATTTTCATCTCTATTTCCAACAAATATAACTTTTCTATCACTAGCATTTTCAATGGTGCAATTCTATATCAAACACAACTCTAAAACCTTTATCACACAATTGACTAATACTAAGTAAATAATGCTTCAAACCATCAACCAAAAGTACTTTTTCAATTAAAATAGAAGATTCATTACCTATACTACATTTACTAATTATTTTACCTTTCTTGTTGTCACCAAAAGTTACAAGACCTCCATCCTTTTTGGAGAGAGAGACAACTTGGATGGGTCTCCCGTCATGTGCCTCGACCAACCACTATCCAAGTATCACTTGTTTTTCTTAGAGGCTTTCAAACAAACCTACAAACACAAATGTTCAAGTTTGATTCTTTGGTACCCACACTTGTTTGGGTCCTAGATGGTTAGCATTGACAAACTTGGGAATCCATTTCATTTTTGTATAGACATTTAAGGCATTGGATTTAGACAAGTAACAAGAATAAGTTGTATGTCCAAACTTGCCACATGAGAAACAAACAACATTATGCAAAGATTTATCTCTTACAACAAATTTATGCACTCTACTTTTCTTGGAGAAATTATTCCTTGGAGTATTGTGAAACTTTGCCCTTTGAGAAAAATTTCTTCTTGGAGAAGTAGTATGAGCATATTTCAATTTAAAACACTTAGGTCTAATATGGCCTTCAACACCACAATAATGATATATAGGCACAAAGTTAGATTTAACATGCTTAGACACAACCTTAGGCATATTATGAGATGCTTTAACAAAGATAGTTTTAGAACTTGAAGGAGTAGAAGATTCATCAATATAGCCTAAACCTCTTTTATCACCAAAAGACTTATCTACTTCAATTATCTTGTCTAATCTTTGAGCACCTATTGTCAACTTTTTAATAGATTCTTTAGCCTTATCAAGTTCTTGCAAAGCACTAAATTCCTTTTCTTTGAGTAATTTAATCAAATTATCTTTTTCACAACTATCATGCTCAAAAAATTTAACTTTGTCAAGTAAGGCATTTTTCTCATCACAATCAAAAGCATGCTTGTCATAAGAGATATTCATTTCATCAATATGCATAGCATCATGCTCATTCTCTTTTAAGCATGTAATTTCTTCAAGTAAAGACTTATTTTTACTAGATAAAATATTGTATTTCTTTTTAAGCACAACTTACTTAAAACTAAGTTTTTCTAAATCATTTTGCATATTTTCAAAAGCTTCAAACAATTCATTATAAGAAAAAGGTTCTAGAGTTACCTCATCATTTTATTCATCCTCTTTGTCACTGTGAGCTATGAAGCAAAAATTGGCTACTTCATTATCACTTCCACTTTCGCTTTCATCGCTATCATCCCAAGTAGCTTTCATTGCTTTCTTCTTGGATTTCTTGAATGATTTGAGAAGAGGATAATCGATTCTAATATGACTCGGCTTCTTGCATTCATAGCATATTACCTCATCCTTTTTGCCCTTTTTGGTTGGAGAGATGCTTCTCGAATTGCTTTTTTCTCTTGATGAAGTTCTTATATTTACGTGAAAGATAGGCAACATCATCTTCATCATGGTCATCTTCATCTTGGGAGTCAACTTCTAAAGAGATGGTCTTTAAAACTATACTCTTTTCTTTCTTTTTCTTTTCATCCTCCATGTTCTTCTTGATTTTTATCTCATGCGTCAACAACGAGCCAATGAGTTCATCAATGGAGAGAGATTTGAGATCCTTTGCCTCTTGAATGGCGGTGACTTTAGGCTCCTACTGTTTAGGCAAAGACCATAATAGCTTCTTTATCTTCTCAAGATTTGAGTACTTTTTCCCAAGTCCTTCTAAGGCATTGACAATGTTAATAAATCTAATAAACATATTAGAAATAGCTTCATTTTCATCAATTTTAAACATTTCATATCGATGAACTAACATGTCAATCTTTGTTTCTTTTACTTAACTAGTTCCTTCATGAGTAATTTCTAATCTATCCATATCTCTTTAGTGGTTTTGCAAATAGACACACTATTATACTCAACTTCATTCAAAACACAAAATAAGCAATTAATAGCTTTGACATTTAAAGAGCATGCTTTCTTTTCAGTTATTGACCATTATTCCCTAGGTTTTATAGTGTTAACACTATCAACATCTTTTGTTGGAATTTTAAAACCTTCCTCAACAATATCCCATAAATCATAATCAATAGAAAGCAAGAAAAATCTCATTCTATTTTTCCAATAACTATAATTATTATGATTAAAGAAATGAGGCTTTGTAATAGATTGACTATCGGTAAAAAGGATAAAACCTAAAGTTGCCATAGCTAAAAAACAATTAAGTTTATCAAGAAATAAATATTTTAAGAAGAGCAACCCACTCTGATACCAATTGTTGGATCGATATGGCAACCCTAGAGGGGTGAATAGGATTTAATTAAATATTTTTTTAAAAAAATTAACCCAATTAAACTAATTAATACACTTTTTATAAATAATAAGAAAAATTCAATTTATGCAACAAATAAGATGACAAAAAGTGTGATAATTTAATTCTATCAAATTTTAGCAAATAAATAAGAACAAACTAAAACATACAATAAATTGCTTAAATTAATTGCAAAAATAAAAAGGAAGGCGTTAGAGAAGAAGACACCGTAATTTTTATAGTGGTTCGGTCAAACTCGACGTACTCTACTCCCTAAGCGCCTTTTGGAAATTTGAATAAAATCTTTCCGACTCCTTCCACGGATTAGAGCCCAACCGTTACACCACCGCTCCTTTTTAAAGGTGATAGAATTTTACCCATTACTTCTTTGGTTAGGCCAACATTCTATTGCACAATATTTTATTTTGAACGACGGAGACAAGAAATCAATGAAGCACTCAAGTGTGGGGATATATATACAGAATATGCCCTAAAGAAACTGCAGAGGTGGGAAAAACGGGCATTGATACATACAGTGACATCCATTGACATGGAAAGTCAAACTTTTGAAGTACAAACTGGTATAAGTAAGATTTGTCCCTGTAAAGGACATCACACCTAAGTTTTAAGTTTGAAATAAGGGACATGTTCTTGCAATAAGTAGCAATCATTCAAGATTCCATGCTCTCATATAATTGCAGTTTGTAATTACATGCATATCATATACCTACCACTTATTGATGAATGTTACAAATTGTCCAATTTCAAGTGTTGTTACGAATGCCATTTCCATCCAATTCAATACCCAGATTATTGGCCAGAATTATCATTTACAGAAGTTCGTCCAAATGTGGACTTACTTAGAGAACAAGGTCGGCCAAAAAGTACGCGAATTCATAATGAAATGGATTGGAGAGAAGCAAGCCAAAAAGTACGATGTACAATTTGTAAAAGAGAAGGACATAATAGACGCACTTGTTCACATTTGTCCACACCATACACTTAGTGTTTCGTCGTCTTCGGGTCATTAGGACTTTGATTTTTATTTTTTTTACTTGTATTATTTATTTCATGTATTTGTATTCTTTGTGTAAATAATAAATTTTCATGTAATTGTATATTTCAGGTATTTGTATTATTTATGTATTTATAATGAATTTATATAATGAATTTATTTAATAAACTTATTTTATGTAATTGTGTTTTCTTATATACTTTTTATGTATCTTTTATGTTATCGATTCTATTATGTAATATAATTTGAACTTTTTAGGTAATAGAGTCTGGTCCTTCTGATCCTGTCCAATTGTACCAACAAAACACGCATCGTTCACAGGCAGTATATGATAGTTTGTCCACTACAGTGTTGAGTTGTTGGAGGAGGGAGAATTAACAGATGGGCGTTGAATCCATGCAGAGTATTTATCCTACTGGCATGGACAACGTGATCGTTGTGCACAGGGAGAATTAACAGATAGGCCAGCTGTATCAGACGACTATTTTTCCTGGTACAATTCGATTACGAGGCGATTTATCTTTCCAGACGGCGCTTACTATTACTGTATAGTAAGATATTTCAAATTTGACATTTTCCATATATATAATATGAATATTGTTTAATATTTTTTTTTATTCTACAGAATAATTTTATAGGCGAAGTTCAACAATATTCAGTGCAGAACAACCTTCCAAAATTGGATTCAATGTGTCAGCAAGAAAGTATTATTCAACAAACAAGATGACTCAATGTTGCTGACACCGATCGAAGACGTATTCGTCATAGACGAGCGCGACAACGGGGTGAACCTAATTTAGAGGGACATGAAGACAACCTCCATGAGGAGTAAGGGCCAAGTGGAGTCGTTTTTAAATCCCACATTGTATCATTTTCAAATTGCAAATCTCAAAATAACTAATTGTAAATATTATTTGATATCAATAGAGTCAAAAGTACAAATTTATGTCCGTTGAGTTATACTAATTTTAGAATTGTTTGTCCAACACATAAATTAGAATATTTGGATTACAAATTTTTATTCATGAATTTTAGTTTTGTAAGTCAAATATAATTTTGTGTTTTACTTAAACTAGTAATTTGAAATAATAGAAGTACAAAAGTATTCAAAACTCATCTCAAAGATTTGTACATTCAAATATTTACAAATTTCAAGCTTGTAAATTATGCAAACCTTCTAAAACTCATTCTTCTAAATAATACAAACATAAATCAAAAGAATCTAAGGGCTTCCCAATTCCAAAGTAATTTTTATACTTTAAACAAAAAAAAATTATAAGTGAAGGTATACGATTTCACTACCCTAAATCTGTCAATACTTTTCCAAAACACCTATTTTTGAAAATATTTCCCCATTAACCCTATTTTTGTCATTATTTATTAAAAAAATTAATGAAAAAGTGTTCAAATTTTGGAGAAAAAGATGAGTTTAAATCAAGAGAAGTACATGAAAACTAACTTCAGTTTGGACCATTATTGGACGTTAGCAAAAGAAAATTGAATGGTAGATATTTGAACTCAGCTAGTTGTTAGATACAAACATAAAATAATATAATAATATATAATTTTTATAAAAATAATTTTCTTTTAAAAACCAACAATAAAAACAAAAGTCCACCATATGTCTTAGACACAAACATAAAATAATATTAAAATTATTTTCTTTTTAAATTCAATATTTTTAAACTAATCTAAAAATAAAAACCCCACCATGTGTCACTCTTCCATTGCTCCAAGTGGCACATTTCAATTGGTCCACTTTGATGAGAAAATTTTTGCTACGTCATTAGCTTGGGATTTTTCGTTACGCTTGTTTCGGTCATGTCTTCTTTGTTTATACTCTGATTTGAGTGATTCAAATTGTGTTGGAATTATTATTTCGAGTTTTACACAATAGACACTTTAAAATACTAAAATTATTAGTGAATAAAAGTAGGTTTGTTATTATCAAAATATTAATTGATTAATTACTTAAAATTAATTAATTTGAGATTAAGGACAAAAAAGCTAACAAAGTGCGCTATATAAACTCTCTAATCCTATAGGCATTATTCTGTAGATTCTGTATTTTCTATAACATTCTCTATAACGAAATTGTTCTTCCTTTATCCCATGAATGTAGCTAACATATTATTAGTGAATCATGTAAATCTGTGTGTCGATCTTCTCTATTTTATGTTCTTTGTATTCTTTAATTTTTGATTTTCTAACAAACTAGTATCAGAGTCTAATCGTTAGGGTTTCAAAATTTTGCATATGTTTGACAATTAAAGACATCTGGTGTGAATGTAAAATCGAAAAATTCACCGGGAAGAACAATTTCGGTCTATGGCAAATCAAGATGTGATCTTTGCTGAAGCAGCAGGGGCCGTGGGCACCGCTTGTACCAGACCTACCGCCATCCGCCTTTTGTTCGTGGATGTTGTATATCAGAATCGTTCGTGGGTCTTCGATTAGCCTTGCGAAACCGCTGCCCTTGCCTTCACACTATTCTATCAACCCATAGAGATCTGGCCCCATTCATGGGTTTGTCTGTGGTCCGTGATAAATGGTTTTTCTTGTCCGCCTTTTATGTGGGTTTCATGAGATAATTTCAGTTCAGGTAGATCGGTTCGATTCAGTCAGCCCGATCTGTTTCAGTTATGTTAGACCAATTTGGTTTTGGTTTGGTCTGATTTGATTTGATTTGGTTCGGTTCAATTCTGTTTGGTTCACTCAGTTTGGTTTGATTCAAGTTGGTTCAATTTGGTTTATTTGCAATTATTGCAAATCTGCCTATAAACAGACTTTTTGTGAGTCTTTGTTCCATTTTCAATTAGCCGTCCATGGGTTCTATTTTAGATTTCTTTATGAGGATCTCTGCTTCCAGCTCAAAGATTTTATGTGTTTTAGTTCTTCGTGGGTTATGTTTCTAGCCTAGAAGTTCTTTGTGTTTTTAGTTTTTCATGGGTTCTATTTCGAGTCCAAAATTTCTCTGTATTTTAGATATTCGTGGATCTCTATTTCCAATGTAATGAGATAAAAAAAGTTTATTATACACAGAAGAGTTTGAATAGTAGTAAAACAAGCTAAACAACCTCTTACTAACTTGGTATGTGTTAACAAACTACATTTAGGCTAAGTTTACTCCAAAGAAAATATAATAAATCAATGATAATTTGAAAAGTGGGCGCCATTTGATTACATTGGTCTTGTTTACTTGTATATTGTTGGTGTATTGACATTTAGAGCCCCCAAATTTGTAAAAAAAAAAAAAATGCAATATGATTGACGAGCGGAAATTGCTCATCCAATTATGTTCGAAAATTACGTTGATATCATTATTGTTATAGCATGATAATAAAAAAATTATGAATTTGAAATGTTTACAAACGACAACTGTAATAGTAAATGTGACATATTTATAATTCTAAGTAAATATGATATAAAAAAACAGTTCAATTATATTTACAATCGTGGCCCACTACGTTTGATTATTAATAAAATTTCATTATGATTATATTAATAAAATTAGAAATTGGTAAACATAGACTTAACTCAACTAATATTTTTCTCGAAGATGGAGTGTAGTTATCCAAACCACCATCTTTTAGGTAATATAGTGAAAAGCATCATCTTTAAACCTTAGCAAACATATAAACAAGTTGGATTTAGAAACCAATGAAAAGAAGCTTAAAAAACTTGTTGAACATTATTTAGGACAAGTCGGATTAGAGTGTAACAGAAATAACAACCTATTATCACACTAAAAAAAAATATAGGAAAAGAAGAATCAGCTTATGTGTAGATTAATCATTAATGATCCAAATCAACATATATACAACTAAAAATGTGCTACATTACATGTGTAGATTTGTCGTTTTTAAATAATTGAACAATTTAAATTATTAGTTTAACCATAATAATAATAAAAAAGTTTCCACTTACTTGTGGACTGGAGGAGGACATATCAGTAATTCTACACCACTCGTGTCTCAATTCTCATCTTTTTCCAAAATCCTCTGTTTTCAATTTCATTTTCCCCTTTTTGGAATCTCCAAAGATTCCGGCCAAAGTAAATGGTGACTCAGTGCATTAACCTCCATCTCCACCACCACATCTTCCACCTCCCTCCTTCTCTCTCCGCCCTACGCCACCGCCACCGCCACCACCCCACCGTCTCTCAGTCTCCGCTACCCTTCTCTCCGGTCACCCCCAAATTACTTCTCAAACGCCGCTCTAATCTGAAGTTCACCCCTCCCATGGCCTCCGCCGTTGACCACCCTTCGGAAGACACTCAGAACGAAGATTCCGGCAGAGAGGATCTCCGCCCGACAACACCGGAGCAGAGAACGCTCTCGTGGCCAGAGATGGCTCTGCTCTGGGTCGGCCTCATCGTCGGAGTTCCAGCGTATTATCTTGCTGGAAGTTTAGTCGATCTCGGAATGTCATGGTGGCAGGGCATCGCCACCGTCGTTGCCGCCAACGCCGTAACCCTAATTGCCCTAATTCTCACCGGCCATCCAGGTACAAAATACGGCATCTCTTTCCCTGTTTTTGCCCGATCGTCGTTCGGAATCCATGGCGCTCATATCCCCACGCTTCTCCGAGCACTAATCGGCTGTGGGTGGTACGGAATCGAAACGTGGATCGCCGGTGAGGCCATTTTTCTTCTATTGCCTGAAAGTATCAAGAAATCTTCATTTTCACAGGTTCTTCCATGGCTGGGAACTTCCCCTCTTGCATTTATTTGCTTTTTAGCCTTTTGGATCGTTCAATTAGCAAGTGTTTGGAAAGGAATGGATGGGATTCGTAAACTCGAAATCTTCTCTGCTCCGATTCTTGTTTTTCTCACTGTTTGTCTTTTGATTTGGTCTTGTGTTAGAGCCGGTGGATTAGGGCATATGCTTTCTTTAACCTCAAAATTGTCTTACTCTGAATTTTGGGCTCTGTTTTTTCCTTCTCTTACGGCTAATATAAGCTTTTGGGCTACTCTGGCTTTGAATATCCCTGATTTCACTCGCTATGCCAAAAGTCAAAAAGACCAAATTATTGGTCAATTGGGGCTTCCAATTTTCATGGGGGCGTTCACTTTCGTCGGCGTTGCTGTCACTTCCTCCACAGGATTGATTTTTGGTCATATAATTTCGAACCCAATTGAGCTTCTTGGCCATATTGGGGGTTTTGCCACTAAAGTTTTGGCAATTTTTGGGATAATTTTAGCCACCGTCACCACTAATGTCGCCGCCAATGTAGTGGCGCCGGCCAATGCGTTGGTGAATCTCAACCCTTCTTATTTCACTTTCACCAGTGGGGCTCTGCTCACTGCCGTGATCGGCATTCTGTTTCAGCCATGGAGGCTTCTGAGCTCAAGTGAGAGCTTCGTTTACACTTGGCTTGTCGGGTATTCGGCGCTGTTGGGTCCAATCGGCGGTGTGATGGTGACAGATTACTATTTGATTCGGCGGAGGGAACTGAGTGTTGAGGATTTGTATTCTACGAGTCCGACAGGGGCTTATTACTACACCGGTGGGTTCAATTTAGCGGCTGTGGCGGCGCTGGTGGTCGGAGTGTTGCCGGTGATTCCTGGGTTTTTGGAGAAGGTGAAGATCGTGTCTAAAGTGCCGAAAGTTTTCAGTGTTATTTACGGGAATGCGTGGTTTATCAGTACGTTTTTGGCCGGATTTTGCTACTGGGGTCTCTCTATTCTGTTGAAACGGCGAAAACTATCTCGCCGGTTTGGGCCTCTACTTTGACTTGTACAAAATGCTGTGCACCGCGCTTAAACAATAAAAAGTTGGTGAAAATATTATTTTGGTCGGTTTCATTTCGATTTATGTATTTATTTATTTTTCTTTTGTGTAATTTGAATAATTCATAAATTTAACCCTTCCAAATTAATGGAATACCAAGACATTATGTAAATAGACATTAAGGTAATAGTCTACTAGATTAGGACCCGTTTGAATTGACTTTAGAAAAATGTATATTTTTTAAATATTATTTTTATTTAAATATTTTTGATAAAAATTTATTAAAATACAATTGAAAAGTTATTTTGAGGTTAAATACTCTAATTTCTTCAAAAATGATTTATTTTTTAAATTACATACTTGAAAATATATTCCAAATGCTCCCACATTTTATTTTGAAAAATGTCCACGATAAACTAATTACATCAATTGAATAGGTTGGAGCGAATTTCGTCACCCAAATCCAGATCAAATAATTTAACCGTATCCACTACTACAAAATCTGCTAATTTTAGTGGAAAGATTGGATTAAACACTGAACTTCAGAATTTCGCAATTAAACGATTTAAAGCCCAAGGGTAAAAGAAAGGAGGTGGTTTTTGAAAATTATTTTGTATCAAGAGAAATTTAAATGCATAAAATAAAAGTAGACTGGTGAAATTCAACTTGAGAAATCCTAGCTTGGGTTATTATGAAATTCTCCTGGTCAATGCATTTGATCATAGAATTCTCGTTGCTAGAGTGAGAAAATTTTTTATACCTAACGAAATTAATTGGAACAACTAGTTAATTCGACCTAATCAATTAATTAGCCCAATTTAAATCGAAGAACAACATGCAAATTCAAGTTAGCCTAATTGCATTAAAATCTAGGGCAAAGTTAGGTTGAATATCTAATAGGAACAACCTTAATTAAATATTCGGTTGATTTGATTCTAGGTTGGTTGGAACAGTATTCATCTGAATGATTTGCAAGATACCCTAACCTATTGCTTCTAGTTCATCAACACAAGATTAAATGTCACATATCAAATGTCAATAAAAAACAATAATTATAAAATTCTCAAGTATTCAGTAATATAATCATAAATATTCAAAAAACATAATCGAATCTGACAATTGTAATAAACTAGTTTGAAAACTCACAAATACATGAAATAGGTAGAAAAATTCTAAATCCAAGCTAGAAAGAATTACCTTAGCCCATAATAATCACCAAGGAATCATGCTAATGACCAAAAGAGAAAAAAAAATGAGAGAAATCGTGTGGGAATCGACATTTTAACCTAATTCGGCAAGAATTCAATTTATATTAAAGTCGCAGCATAACGACGCTGATAGGAGCATAATTATGCTCCAATTGGAGCGTAGGCCTCAAGCGTAAAGTAGGCGTTGTAACGCTGTGGTGATTTGGGTATGCGCGTGCACGTTCATCTTGTTTCCATCAATCTCTATAGCATAGCTACGTTGGGTGTTGTGTCGTTGCGCTATCCTTAATGTTAGATATTGCTTTGTAGCATAACGATGTAGCATAAGGTTAGGTAGTGAGGCTGCAACAACAACTAATTTCCGTCTTTAAGTGTAGCTATACACTTGGTGGAGAGTAGTCACGCTGGCTCTATGGGTATTTTGGTAATTTTGACATTATTTTCTCAGTTGATGCAATTAAACTTCGTTTTGGCCCGTTTTAGCTCAATTTTGTCACTAACGCCTTATTTTATCCTTAGTGTGCTCAAAACCTACAAAATAATCAATTAAACACATAAAATACAAGAGTATTCCTCAATTAAGCTGAGCAAGGTAACACATTTTCAGTACTATCAAACACCCATAACTTAATTATTGATCATTCTCGAGCAAGGTAGAATAGAACACACAGTCATACAAATGATATACTCATTCAAATTGCATGGTTCATTACTCAAGCCTCAACTGTCTCCTAGGATTTAATTTGCACTCAACAATGAAATCAATTTATAATCAACCAATGAAGCATAAGTTAAAATTAGTTCTAGACTTATTCATGCAAGGGTGAGTTCTCTTTCTAATTAAGTCCTGATAGCCCGAAATGATTTTAAATGACCTTCAATTTGTTTTTCTCCTACACTGGCTCATGCACCAACTAACAAGCACTGAAACAATCAAGACGATAATGTTTCAAATAAGGTGCCTGGAATTTAACTTTAGAGATCCATAAACTTGCATTTATTTTACGTAAGGGCATTAGCCAAGATTGCAGGGAACTATACTCATTTTTTTCTTGTGAATGTCCTAAATAATCATAATAGGGCAACTCTTTCTACCCCTAGTCATGCATAACATTACAAGTTCATTTTTCCCATTTTTTCCATGATATTTTCTTTTTAACGCAATATATATCAACTATTATTTTTAGGAGGCATATAAATCATTTTTCTCCCTCAGTATTACATTACAACCCATCATGCAAGACACTCTTTAACCAGTGGGGCTTACTAGAGTGACAACAAAAATACAGGTTAAGTAATACGATTCTAAGCATGACAAGGCCTAATTTAGACGGAGAAAAAACTTAAACATGTATGAGAAGAAAGATATATTTTTTTAAAAGGGCTAAAAATCATGATTATTGATAGCAAACCTCATGTCATACAAATTAAAAACAGAAGGGGGTGTGTCATAGACTACTCATCATAACAAATCACTTAACATGAGCAAACATGCATATAAGCACACAAACAAAATAGCCCGAGCTCAAATGCTCAAGGGTTCTAGCTAGAACACAGACATACCCTACCCCCAATTTAAAACCTAACATTGTCTCCAATGTGATAAAGAATAGAAAACAAGGGACAATAAAAAGGGAAACAAAAACCTTTTCTGAAATTTGGCACACTGGATGATGGTGACTTTTAGCTCATAAAAAATATAATTCTCCCAATCTTCTAAAAAACAACTAAAACTTAAATATCAAGAAACATAGGAAGAATTAAGCTCAACAAAAATAAAAATAAATAGAAAGAAAATCTAAAATAAGAAAGCAATAAAAATGCATCCTAGTTGCCTCTAGGTAGCACAATTATTTATGATTGTTATGCTCGACCACAATCAGCTTCCTCATCCAAATCCATAAACATCCGTTGATTTGCCATCTCCCACCCCCAAAATAGGGGGATGGCCACTATCCTGAAAAATAATAGAACTGGAAAATGCAGGATAAGTAGTAGAAGGAGAATCAATCACAACAAATCTTTCAATTTTATCTTCATGCCTAAAGGTTAGGGACCCTGTATTAAGATTAATATTAGCCTTAGAAATTTTTAAGAAGGGTCTACCTAACAACACCAATAATTTAGAAGAAGCAGAATCAACATTCATGTTATGACATAAAAATTGGAAGGGAAGGGAAGACTATTTATTCTAATAACCATATTTTTTACCATACCAACTGGCCTAACAAGGGAATGGTTAGTTGAATGCACCAAACTATCAGCAGGACGGAGGATGTAGGAATGAAAATCAGCATACATAGGGGTATGCATAATATTAATTGCAGACCCTAGATCTATCATGGCTTGTTCAAACTTCCTTGTACCTATCTGACAAGGTATAGAAAACATACCTTGGTCTTTCTGCTTAAGAGGTAGTTTACCTGAAAGGATTACCTCCTGCTTGATCTCTTCTTCTTGTTTCTTTCCTTCTGAAAGAACATCAACTTCATTTTCCTTTGGAATCTCCATCCAAACCTTCTTCACCTTTCGAAATGGGCTGTGACCACCAGAAGAACTGTATAGAATGTACCTTGTGCACAACTTCTTTAGCAACAGCTAACCTGCTAGGGAAATGAGCAACAGGCTTGTAAGAATTAAAATTTAGGGGTGGATCAAAACTTATACCTCAACTTTTAGGCAGGTTGGCAATCTAATTTTCAGTATTCTCAGTGTCTACAACTTCAACTAGCTCAATCACTGGCTCTAAATCAATCCTCAGAGAGCTCTCCATACAACTTACAATAGATATGGCACTAACATTGCGCACATTGGACATAGGTTGGGAAGGAAACTTCCTATACTAAGTGTCCAGTTAACTGACCGCATCGGCAGCTGGGATATTTGAGTAGCCATACTATGGATTTGATTGGAAGTGATCTGTTGGAACTACTCTTGGCTCTTTTGAATTTTCATGGTGGATTTAGCTAGGTTCTTCACCATGTCCTCTAGAGACATACTGGAACTGCTTAGGCCCTGGTATCCCTGATTTCCTCGACGGGTGTTGTTGTACATCTGGCCGCCTCCTCAACAATAGACTCCTTAGTAGAGAAAGCCTGTTTCACAAGAGTAGAAAGTTCAACGAGTTTAGTTTTAAGTTTACTTACCTTTTGTGAAGATGTAGAAGATCGAGAAATGCGATCTCGCATCCCAAATTGTTGGGCATTGGCTGCCATAGGGGAGATGAGTTCTCTGGTATCTAAAGATGTTTTATTAATAAGGGCTCATTTTTCAACTGCATTAATGGTACTTCTATCATTAGAGATAAGCCCTTAATAGAAGTACTATATCAGGAGTGCATCAGAGATCTGATGATGTGGACAGCTGCCACAGATGTGTTTGAAGCACTCCCAATACTCGTACAAGGACTCCCCTCCAAATTGGATGATGCCATAAATCTCTTTTTTGATCCTTGCAGATCTGAAAGCAGGAAAGTGAAAGAACCAGTGAAGGTCCTTGAGCGGAAGCATGGGACCAGACCAAATAACCAAACTTTATAGAGCATAAATTTTACTACAAAAACAAATAGATTATGCATTTAAAAGAAAATTACAGCATGCACTAAAACAAAGATTACAGAAAAGTAAAAGGGTTTAGAAAACCTTACCATTGAAGAACACTTCTTCACGAAATTCCTACTTTGATTCTTGCCATGAACAGTCTCGAACTCTCTAGCCTTCTATGAGAATACCACCATGAAAGAATCCTTCTGGATGAGAATCTAAGAGTTTTATTGGCTCTGACTATTTTTGAGAAAATAGGGATTAGAGAGTTTTGAGAGGGATATATATATATATATATATATATATATATTAAACTATATGTTATATCAAATATAACACACAACCTATAGTTTCTGTTCTCTCAACAACGACATTTAATATAAATCTCATTTATATTAAATTTAATTATATGAATCAAATTCATATAATTAATATTTGAATCATATTCCAATATTTATTTCCTCTCAAATAAACTTTATATTATAATGTATCAAATATTCTAGTAATCATATCATATATAATTAGATTAAATTAATTATATCGCATATAATTAATCCAAAAACTGATTCTCATTAATTTTCGTTGAGCTACAGAGGGGACCTCATGAACCGGTAGCTTGAAGCTCCAACGGTACGTGAATAATTAGTTAAACTCATTTAGTTAAATTATTCACCATCCGTTAACTGTCGGACACTCCACTAAAGACCAACAGCTGCACTATTCGCACAACATATATATTTATGTATCCATTGGATATAACTAGTCAACAATACGATGACCCTTTAATTATTACTCGTAAGTACAACTAGGCCAAAAATTACCGTTTTGGCCTTGTAGTTACATCTAACTTCTTAAGTACCATTGATCCCTCTAATGAACAATAAATCATAGTCCAAATATGATCAAACCCCCTCTTGGACCAGGCAAAGGTGTAGTGCCACATTGTTTAAGCCCCAGAATCAACTCTTAAGAGAGCAATTTATCTACTTGGCTTGATATTGGAGAAGAATGAATTCCTTCTTGTGTAATTATGGTTCCAACTCCCCAATCAAACAAATCCCCAAAATGGTAGGCTTGTTGAGTTGGTGATCTGGCCACTCTCACCCATACAAATCAAAGGACCGCCTTCATAGGTAGAATTTCACAACTCATTCAGGATTTAGGTCATGTTACCTATGGTCATCTTGGTGGAATGAAAGTCTCTATTATGAACGACATTATATAATGAGACTAAACATTTCGTGGTCTGGTCTTATACAAACTCCTTTGTATAGAATATCCGCGCTCATATGTCTCCACATGAATGATCAGGATCAGATCATTTGTAACACTTTACAACAATTGTAACATCTACAAAGTGGGTCATACTCGTAGTGTCACCAAGATAAGGTATCCAACCTTATCCATCTACTATAGACCATTTAGGTTATCACTTAAACATGATCCACCTATATGTCTTTACAAATATGTTTAAGCTACAAAGATAACCTTGGATGTTAGTTTATTGATTTGTGCTTAATGCAACTAATTTTGAAATAAAACATCACATATTTTATTACATAAATAAAATATTTGTACATTACAATTACAAACTATAGGACCCTACGAGATTTATGACATTAACCCTAACCGAAAAGATATTTCCAAAAACTGCTTCTTCATCTCAGCCCAAGAGGCCACTATTCTAGTAGGAAGATAGAAAAGCCAATCCTTAGTTTCGTCCTTAAGGAAGAATGGAAAAACTCTCAGTTTCATCTACTCCTCTGTAACACCATAAGGTCTTATATCATCACACACAATATGGAACTCTTTTAAGTGCTTGTACGAGTCCTCTCTTGTCAAACCATAGAAAATAGGTAGTAAGTGAATTAATCCAAACTTAAGCTCAAGGTTACTTGTAGTCTCAGGATATGTGATGTAAAGAGGTTGTTGAGTTAGGTCTGGGGCCGAGAGGTCCTTAAGTGTGCGCTCAGCAGATTGTACCGTTATCTCTTGCTGATTAACTTCCTCTTCTGAATGCTCTTCTTCATTGCCTTATACACAGATTTGTCTTTCAAGAGCTCTCTGTTCTCTAACTTTTCTCATTCATTTCCTTTCCTCCCTGCCAAGCTCTGGAAAAATATAACAAAGAATTTTGATCCAGGGAGGATCGGGTCATACAAAGAAAGAGAAATAATCAAGAAAACAAGAAGTGTAAACCTTTTAAAGGAGAAATATCTCGGGTCTTCAGCAACGATGCCAATTTGGTCGAACCAGATTTCGTTGCTCAAATCTAGACCAAATAATTTTACCGTATCCACTACAAAAAAATCTGCTAGTCTTAGTGACAAGACCGAATTGAACACAGGGAGCTCTAGAATTTATCAACTAAAAGATTTAAAGCCCGAGGGTAACCGAAAGGGGGATGGATTTTGAAAATTGTTTTGTAGCAAGAGAAATTTAAATGCATAAAATAAAAGTAAAGTGATGAAATTAAATTTGAGAAAGCCTAGCTTCGGTTATAATAAAATTCTCCTATTCAATGCATTTGATCATAGAATTCTCATTACTAGAGTGAAACAATTGTTTATACCTAACCAAATTAATTAGAACAACCAGTTAACTCAACCTAATCAAGTAATTAGCCCAATTTAAATCGTGAATAATGAGAACTTTTGTTCAAATAATTCTTGCATTGATTCCATGATCACATGTTGACCATGTTCTCAAACCTTTTGGTCAACACATCAGGTATGCTTGCCAAAATGTGAACTCGGACCCTTGAATTAGCCTTCATCCACACCTCATATGTATTACGAACATTTCGTGGTACATCAGGGAATGGGACTTGAGAACAATCCTCATTCATGACAATTTCGTGGTCGTTTACCACGAAAAACATTTTAATGGATTTCCACGTCGTGTAATTGAAATCGGTCAAATTAGAAGAGGCAACTAACAAAAAAACACTATTTGACATATTTGCTGAAAAATAAACACGTTGATCTATATTAGATTTAAACATAACTCTTAAAAATTCAATCAGTTTTAGCAAAATCTAAATGAACCCCATTTAATATCTAATTTTGTAATGACGCTTCAGTGGTTTAGGACAAAAGCCACCGAAGGGTAATCTTTTGTCCCTTCACTGAATTGAGACACTCTCAAACAATCATTACACCAAAATAACTCTTATTTCTATGAAAACCAGTCATCATTTATTCGGTTAAGAAATCATTAACTTGCTTAATAATTTTCCTTAAGTGTGACCCTTCATTTTAGATCCTAGAGTTCTGTTCTAATAAGAAACCGAAGGGAAAAACCGATTGGGGCAAAAACTAAAGCGATCCTATCCATTTATTGAGTTTGCCTTGATATTGACCTACTGCACAAACCATCCGAAAGGGGACGCTCCCAGGGCGCCTGAGGCCGTGCAAGAAGGTCTCACGGTGTAAACCAATGAAAGAGACCGTAGGACATATTGGCACACATCTCTCTCACACTTACTATAAATACTCTTTCCATTCATCTTGATATTGACCTATGCAAACACCATCCGAAGGGGGACGCTTCCAGGGCGCCTCGAGGCCAAGCATGAGTCTCACAGTGTGAATATTAAAGGAGAAATGTGGGTGAAAAAATGACATATGATACATATCTTTTCCTCTCATTTAGTATTTTAACAACCTAGGGTTTAATTTACTTAGGAAAAATATGGCTAATTATTTTTACTAAGTGATTGTTTAAGTTTGTCCAAAAGTAACACTTACTTTGGAAAGTTAAACAAATTTGATTAATATTCGTTAAAAACTTTAACAAATGTTAATAAAAAATTTCATGCTTATAGAAAATCTATCTAATTCACCTTTCCAGGTAGGTTCCCAGGTAGAGATGTTCCGTTTCCATAATTTTAAGTACTCCAGCCTAGCAAGAACCCGTCTTAGACCGATGCGATGTTTCGAACTTTTGCAAAATGAAACAAATTTTCATTTTATTCTTCGGTTACAATAATCGACTTCGGATTCTCCCACTAACGAACGACCGAGAGAAGTTTTAGGCCAATTATCATATAATTAATCAATTTAATAATTAATGAATATAATCATATTATATTCTTACCCTATTGTTTGATATCACATATCTACTATAGTAATTTCTCCTCTACTTGATATAAATCATATTTATATCTAATTTCTTCCAAAATAATATACCTGATACATTTAGTCAATTATATCATATATAATTAACCAGTCCAATTATATCATATATAATCGAACTCCCTCTTGTTAATTTGAATATTTCAAACTGGCCCAAACACTGATTCTCGACTTTATCCAAGCTACCCAGGGGACCTAATGGACCTGTGGCTCGAAGCTCCAACGGTACGTGAATAGCTGACTAAACTCTTTAGCCACGAGATCCACCATCCATTAACTGCCAGACATTCCACTAAAGACTAACAACTGAACTCTTCTTACCATAGATATATTTCTGTATCTATTGGATATAACTAATCATGAGTACGATGACCCTTCACAGATGCTCGTAAGTATAGCTGGGCCCCTGTAGTTACATTTCACTACTTAAGTGCCACTGATTCCTCTAATGAACAATACAACATAATCCAACTATGTATGAAAACTTCTCGGACCAAGAGAAGGTATGTGGTGCCACATCGTTCAAGCCTTGGAATCAACCCTTAAGGGAGCTATCTATCTACATACCCCTGCTTCGGGGAAGGAGTGAATTCCTTCTTGTGTAGCTGAGTTCCCAGCTCCCAAATCAGAGGAATCCCCAAAATGGTAGGTTTAAATCGACGACTTGGCCACTTGCATCCATAAAAATCAAAGGACTGCCTTCAATGGCAGGAGTTCCCAACTCACTCAGGATTGAGGTCATGTTACCTATGGTCATCCTAGTGAAGTGAAGTCTCTATCATGAACGGTGTTATATAACAAGACATTAACACTTCGTGGTCAGGTCTTATACAATCTCTTTGTATAGGACGCTCCCACTCGCATGTCCCCTACACGAATGATTAGGATCAGAACATCTGTGACAAGTCACAACACTTGTGACCATTCCATAAAGTGGGCCGCATCCATAGCATTACTAGGATAAAGTTTCCTTCATATATCCATATACTACATACCATTTTGGTTATCACTCAAGACATAATTCACTTGTATGTCACCACATACATGTTTAAGTTACATACAGATAACCAGGAATTTTATATTTATTGGTTTGTGGTAAAACAAATAAAATATACAACTAAGCAAAAGACAAAATGTGAAGTAAAAATCATATATTATACAATACAAACATTTGTACAAACTGTTTATAAACTACAGGACACGAGACTTTAGGGCATCAACCTCAATAGATACAATATTAAACCATAGGTTATATGTTTTATATCATGTAACCTATAGTTATATATATATATATATATATATATATATATATATATATGTAGTAGTTTTATTTAAATTTAAATTAATTTAATTTTAATTTTTGAATTAATGGGAGAGAAATGACTTCCCTCCTCTAATTTCTTTCAACTCACTACGTGCGAGGGAAATGGTTGTGAGAATTGCGTCTTCTTCACAAAATTGGATGGCTAGAGAGATTATAGAACGATATCTCTGCAAGAAATCTCTAGAAAAAGAATAGACCTTCCCTCTCTTATAATCTCAATTTTCCTCTCTTCTGAAAACCTAAGAGCCCACAATATTCTCTTTCCTTATAGAGAATACATGAGGTTCTTATTGGTAGTGGCCAATTAGGTTTCAAGTACATTACAGTTCATTCTTTTTTTTTTTTTTTTGGAGAAAAAATTATGTGAAGAAGATTACTCTTCAAGGGTTAGTATTGTTCTCCTTATCTATTTTCTCAATTGATATTAGCATACTATATTTTTTTTAGTGCATATATTTTGTTCGATTATGTAGAATTGAATGTTCTGTAAAAATTGGGATTTAGGACTAATCTCCGCTTCCGCTCAAGGACCTTCACCGATTTCTTCAATTACTTTCATCTTGGAAATATCATGGGCCTCTTTAATAGTTGTAACCCTCATATCAATTCTTTTAGGTAAGGAGCGCAAAACTTTTCAAACAAACTTTTCCTCCAAAATTTTCTCTTCGAGTGAAAAAGATGGCAATGTCTAGAAGACGCACATTGAACTCTACAATAGTTTCATCATCAAGCATCTTCAAATATTCAAATTTGGTAGTCAGGAGCTGCAACCTTGACATATTTACCTTAGATGTTCCTTCATGAGCGACAAAAAATATATCCTAAGCCTACTTTGTTGAAACACAAGTATTAATCAATTTGAATACGTTCTTATCCACTAAATTGAAGATTGCATTCAAGGAACGAGACTGTTCTTGATACTTCATCTTTAGCCTCTGTCCAATCTCTTTCAGGTTTTGGATTGACAACTCCATTCTTATCAGCAACTTGAGGAGGAGACCATCCAGTCACAATAGCCTTCCATGACTTTCTATCAATAAATTTGAGAAAAGAAATCATCTGAGCTTTCTAGTACGAGTAATTCATTGCACCTAAAATAGGAGGACGAGTAGTTGATCCATCTTTCTTGATCGATTCCATTGAATACTCGATGAATTAGTAGTCAACCCACTTTGATATCAACTGAAAAATAGATGATGGATCTAACATAGAATACAATGTCAAGTACGATGTCACAAACAATATATATGGCAAGTGGACAATATGAAAGCAAACGAAAAAATAACGACACAAAGATTGGTCACCCAGTTTGGTGCGAAAACACCTATGTTTGAGGGGCAGTGTGCTTGGTGGAACGAAACTTCACTATATAAAGTTTAGTAATTACAATGAAAGTACCTATCAAATAGACTCCCAAGTTCTACAGTGGATGTCGAACCAAAATTTTCAACGACAAATATAAAGATTTTCAATAAAAATACATAGAGGTTAAAGCTTAGAGAAACCCTAATCTTAAAACTCTCAATACACACTTTTTTAATAAGGCGGCTAACATTAAAACTAAATAAGAGTATAATATAAATAAGGGTAACTATGGAAATATATTTCTTGAGTGAATAAATATTCTCTGTAGGAAAGTAAGAAAGGTAGATACAAAAATCTACAAATCATGCAGACGGATATGGAAAAGATATTCTGCAGAATCTACTGCCAGACATGTAACAATATTTATGACAATGTCTTTGACATATTGCACATCATGTTGCTCGAGTTTTGCCTTAATAAAAAGCCAAACACACTACAATCTTATGATAATATCAGTCAATCACACTATAGTAACATATAAAAACTAAGATGTAAGAATGGCCACAAATTTCTAAACATAGATGGTCCTCATTGAATGAAAAATAGACGTTGAGAAAAGATACCAGTCGATCGACGAAAAATTTGATGATAGAAATTGTTCGGTTGTAAAATGGGTGTCGTTAGTTCTATCTAACTCGAAACAAACAATATTTATAAAGCTAGAACAACAACCTAACTAACTCGTAGTTAAAGTGGAAGTAAGAGGTCGATCCACAGGAAGGTTTTAATTCTTATCCTTTCTTAACAAACCTTGATTATTAAACCAATAAAATGGGGGATTGAAAAAATTGAACAAAAAGTACTATAAATCAAAAGATAAAAGATGATTGTAAACAAGTAAGGAATGATCTTGTTTCTAATTCAAGTTAGACATTCAATGCAATTCCTATCATCGAATTCTAAAAGTTTATTGAAAATCGGATTATACTCGCAACTACTCACTCAACTCGATCAAGCTAGCCTCTACAAAGACCGACAACTAGCAATAACCTAGTTGAGAGAGTGTCCCAATCATTGATTAAGGTTGGATAGGCCAAACCCTAATCAACCTACATGCTCCTACTTCTGTTGGGTTTGATAGTGGCCATATAGAATAGAAAATATGTGCATTAGGTTATAGGATTCAATTGCGTAGATTAATTGTTAAGATAGCTTATTCAATTAACCAAAATTTCTCCAAATCTAGTTATTAATGCATCCTAGGATAGCCATTAAACACACAACTACTATTGCCTCTTAAAGATCTTGGCTAGATATTCCATCGAACACATTGAAAGCAACGTATTCAACAACGATTGGGACAAAACCAAGCATCTAGGCCATTCATGTTCAAGATTTAGATCATTCAACATGCTTCAAGAATTAAAATCATGTTCAATAAGGCACAATTCAGATAGCAATTTATAAAGAAAAAGTAGAAAACACAAAGGAATTTACAAGAACCTTTGAAATAGAAAGAAGATTCAATCAACTTCACAAATTCATTGACAAATTGTATGAAAAATTATAAGAGATTGTTCACATTTCAAAAAAAATATAAAATCTAACCTAAATTGGAGCAAGAATTAACTCAGAAAGAGATCCCAGCCTCCATGATTTTTCTTCCTCTCATTTGAAAAAAATGAAAGAAAAGTTTTTTATAATACGTAGGCTAGCGTTGCAACGCTATATCAATGAAAAGCCTCGAAGTGTTGGGCTTGCGTTGCAACTCTACCCCCTCAACATTTGTCAGTGCAAGGTGTGCACACAGTGATGCGCGTCAAAGTCTGAAGCGTTGCAACACTGCCTGTTTTGTAGTGAGATTGAGCATTTTGCCTTCAAGCGTTGCACAACGCCTCTCCTAAGGTCGTGACACTGCAACTCGATGGAGAAACTCGATCCTCGATGAAATTTTGGTAATTTACTCGATTCTCTTCAATGTAGAATTTCCTCGTTATTTTGGATCCTTTTTGGCTTGATCTTCTCTTAATGACTCCTAAATGCTTCAAAACTATTTTACCTAAAAATAAGTATTTAAAACAAATAATCAACACAATTTTGGGGGAATTAACATAGAAAATATGCAACCTTTAAAGACTTAACATAACTCTGAGTAGGTGTCGTTAGTTCTACCTAACCCGAAACAAATAATATTTATAAAGCTCGAACAACAACCTAACTAACTCGTAGTTAAAATGGAAGTAAGAGGTTGATCCATAGGGAATGTTTTAATTATTATCATTTCTTAACTAACCTTAACTATTAAAGTAAGAAAATGGGGATTGATAAAATTGAACAATAAAAGATGAATGTAAACAAGTTAGGAATGATCTTGCTTCTAATTCAAGTTGGACGTTCAATGCAATTCCAATCACCAAATTCTAAAAGTTTATTGATAATCGGATTATGCTTGCAACTACTCACTCAACTCGATCAAGCTAGCCTCTACAAAGGCCAACAACTAGCAATAACCTAGTTGAGAGAGTGTCCTAATCATTGATTAAGGTGGGATAGGCCAAGCCTCAATCAGCCTACATGCTCCTATTTCTGTTGGGTTCGATAGCGACCATATAGAATAGAAAACATGCACATTAGGTTCTAGGATTCAATGTGTTGATTAATTGTTAAGATAACTTAATTAACCAAAATTTCTCTAAATCTAATAATTAATGCATCATAGAATAGCCACTAAACACACAACTACTATTGCCTCTTAAAGATCTTGGCTAGACATTCCATCGAACACATTGAAAGCAACATATTCAACAACGATTATGACAAAATCAAGCATCTAGGCTATTCATGTTCAAGATTTAGATCATTCAACATGCTTCAAGAATTAAAATCATATTCAAGAAGGCACAATTCAAATTGCAATTGGTAAAGAAAAAGTAGAAAACTCAAAGGAATTGACAAGAACCTTTGAAATAGAAACAAGATTCAATCAACTTCACAAATTCATTGAAAAATTGTATGAAAAATTATAAGATTGTTTACATTTCAACAAAAATATAAAATCTAACCTAAAATGGAGCAAAAATTACCTAAGAAGTGAAACAACTCGGAGAGATATTCCAACTTCCATGATTTTTCTTTCTCTCATTTTGAAAAATGAAAGAAAAGTCTTTGATAGTACGCAGGCTAGTGTCACGATGCTAAGGTAGCGTTGCAACGTTAAATCAATGAAAAGCCTCGAACGTTGGGCTTGCATTACAACGTTACCCCCTTAATGCCTGTCAACAAGGCGTGCACGTGGTGATGCGCATCAAAGTTCAGAGCGTTGCAACACTGTGGGGCGTGTTGCAACGCTGCCCTATTTTGCATCGAGATTGAGCATTCTTCCTTCAAGCATTGGCAACGCCTCTCCTAGGGTCATGACACTGCAACTCGATGGAGAAACTCGATCATCGATGATATTTTGGTAATTTACTTGATTCTCTTCAATTTGTTGAATTTATTGGCTATTTTGGATCCTTTTTGGCCTGGTCTTCTCTTAATGACTCCTAAATGCTTTGGGAATCATATTATCTACAAAATAAGCATTTGAAACAAATAATCAACACAATTTTGGGGGAATTAACATAGAAAATATGCAACCTTTAAAGGCCTAATAGAAATCCAAATTCATTTTTAATAGAGTTGTTTGTCAAAAGTGCATAAGGAACATGTTTATATGGAAGAGAATTTGAGAGATGTTTATCATAAATTAAGGGTCATTGATTAAAGCATACATGATTTGGAAACAAACTTGAATCGGAGTAGAGACGTTGGTGGAGGCCTTGATAGAATCTAGACCACCATATCAAAGGTCACCATTATAGAGCAGTTTATGATACAAAAGTTATTTAGCATCCAGTCTCGTGTTGAGGAAGATTATCTTAGACAGGTATTTCAAACAGCTCATAAAGACTCTTTAAAAATGAATGACTATTTGCGCATTATGAAAAACCATGCTGATAATCTTGAACAAGCTGACAATCTAGTTCCCTTGTGAGCCTTAGTTTCTAAAATTTTGCTAGGATTAGATGAAGAATATAATGCAGTGGTTGCCATACTTCAAGGAAGGGCACATGTCAACTAGTCTCAACTACAATCTAAGTTGTTGTCTTATGAAAAACATCTTAATCACCAAAACTCTCACAATATGGTCTCGTTCAATAACTCTTCTTTTGTTAATCTAATCACAACCAAAGGATCAAACAATGGTGGACAAAAATAGTTTCAAGTGCCATTTAGTGGCAGACCACCACTACAGTAAGGAAATGGAAAGTGTGGGAGAGGTAAAGATCGGAATGGAAACAATCGACCCATCTACCAAGTGCGCTCCAAGATTTGTCATACAACTTTATAATTCTATCAACTTTTGAAAAAGCAGTTTGGTCCAAATCAAAATATCAATGAGTAAGGGCATAGCTTACAATCGTTCAGAGCCTTCCATTTTCATAACCCAAATTATCCTACTCTACCTTCAAATCAAGCATTTGTGGCTACATAGAGTACCGACCCATTTGTGGCAACTCCTGAATTAGTTGTGGATCCCAACTGGTATGTTGACAGTGGTGCATCAAATCACATTACCCAAGTTCATTGCAACATGACACGTTCATTTGAATATGGAGGTAAAGAATGTTTGATTATTGGTGATGGTAACTCTCTCTCTATTTCTCATATTGGTTCCCGCTCTTTACCATATGATACTTGACTGCTAAAACTTAAAAATGTTCTATGTGCCAACTATTGCAAAAAATCTCATAAGTATGTCTAAACTTGTGAATGATAACAATGTTTTTATTGAGTTTCATGCTGGATATTATCTTGTTAAGGATATTCACATGGGCAAGGTGGTATTGAAAGGGGAACTCAGTGACGGACTGTACAAGATCGAAACAACTTAAGCCACTGGTAATGCTTCAGGTTTGGTAGATAGATGCTTGAAGTCAGATGAAAAAATAATGGCATGCTCAACTATTGTTCCAAATGGAGGTGTTAATTCAGTGTCTAAAACTTTATTGCATAGGAGGTTTAGACATCCTTCCTTTAAACTTTTGAATGAAATAGTAGAATCATGTAATCTTCCAGTGAAAGCCAACAAAGATATTGTTTTCTATGAAGCATGTAAGTTAAGTAAATCTCATGCTCTTCGATTTCCATTATCTAACTCTCATGTCGTTACTCTATTTGAATTGGTACATTTAGATTTATAGGGTCCTGCTTCTATTGTATCCACCGAAGGATACATATATTACATGCATTTCCTAGATGATTTCAACATATTTACTTGGATTTACCCACTTAAGTTTAAAAGTGACACTATTGATGCTTTTAATCATTTTATTGCAATGGTCAAAAAGCAATTTAGCACCTCAATAAAAACACTACAAACTGATAATGGAGGTGAGGTTGTCAAAGTTCACAAGGTATATACTAATCTTGGCATTCAATCATGTTACTCATGCCCTTATACCTTTGCTCAAAATGGTCGGGCCGAAAGAAAACATCAACATGTGGTTGAAATGGGATTGACTCACCTAGCTCAAGCCTCTACGCCTCTATGCTATTGGTGGAATGCCTTCATTACCTCAACCTCTATAATTAATAGTCTCCTGTCAACTATTCTAAAAGGAAAATCCCCCATGGAAATATTAATTAATTAAAAACTAAATTTTGCAAATTTACAAACTTTTGGATGTGCCTGCTACCCGTGGCTTAGACCTTACAACTCACAAAAGTTTCAATTAAAATCTAAAAAATGTGTCACAAGTGCCTCAGCCCATCTGAAAGGTTATATATCTCAAGGCATGTATATTTTGATGAAACTAACTTCCCTTTTACAATAGATTTCAATCGGTGGCATGAATAGGATGAGCATACAAATGAACCGGAACATTGATAACGTAGTGGTTCGAGTCGGTTGAGAGTACGAGATTACTGACCGAATGCATCCAACAGTGTTCTGTCCCATTGGTCCTCTCATGCTAGAATTGGCTCAACAATCCACTTTGTTCTCCCGGAAATCACTTCAATTAGAATACATGACTTGTGTTACTTCGATTTGATACTCTCGATTAAGAGAGGAAATGCGCATTTGTATTATTTTGAGTCTCCCCATATCAATCTCTACTAACTGGATATGGGACTGGGTGAAGAGAAACTTTATAGGAGAAAGAAGGAAAAGGTCGGTATAGCTAATAGCTAAAGGCTTGACTCAAACATATGGTCTCGATTACAAGAGGAAACTTTTCTTTTGTTATATGAATCCAATTTGCATTTCATCTAGGAAAAGCCATCTTTTTCTCAACAATGTCTTTGTCATTTGATCCAACAGTGGGCAAGGAAGATCAGCCCACTCTACAATTAACTCATTGGCTCCCGAGCCCGATATGGACATCTTCTAACAATCTGCCACCATCACTCACACCCCATCTGTCTAGCCCATATATCTCATCAAGCCCATTACAAACTCCCTCCACCTATGGTCACTCTATCCATGTCAGCCCAAGCCTACAACCCTTACCCTTTCCCATTATTCACATCTCTTAATTTATTCCAGCCCACTACAACCTTTTAGTCCCATTGGCTCCACATACACCCACGTGCCCTCCCCTACCTAGCCCGTGTCCGACAACCCTGGCAATACGCCTTCCCCTCTTCGATCTACGCCATCTTCCCCACCACATCCTGATTCTTTCTTGCCACAATCTGCTCCTACAGGTCATCCTATGGTCACTCGGGCTAAATAAGGATTTTTAAACCAAAGGCTTGGGTATCACTTCCCTTGTTGATTGGATGACATCTAAACCTACCCATGTGATTGATGCTCTCTCGATTCCTGAATGGAAAGCTTCCATAGATTTTGAATATCAAGCTCTCTGTCAGAATCAGACGTAGGAATTAATTTTTCATTCTCTCAATCTTAATTTTTTCGACTGTAAGTGGGTTTTTTCGAATTAAACGACACTTTGATGGATCCATTCAATGATACAAGGCTCGGTTGGTCGCCGAGGACTACTTTGAAAACTTTAGTCCTGTTGTCAAAGACTCTACTATTCTTATGGTTCTATCTCTTGTAGTGTCACATAATTAGGGACTTCATCAACTTGATTTCAACAACGCATTCCTCAATGGCAACCTTGACGAGGATGTATACATAGTTCAACTTCCTGGGTACATCGATATTAATTTTCCAAATCATGTCTGCAAATTAAAATAGGCATTATACGATTTGAAGTAAGCACCACGTGCTTGGAATGATATGTTGAAGTCTGTGTTGATTAAATGGGGCTATATTAACATCAAATCGGACATATCTCTCTTTATTTACAAACAGGGTCACTCCATTGTTCTCGTACTAGTTTATGTCGATGATGTTATTCTCATAGGAAATAATACTCTATTGTACTCACAGTTTATTGATGCTCTTGACAAAAGCTTTGTACTGAAGAACCTTAGTTCTCTTGATTATTTTCTCGGAATACAATTTACTCGCCTTCCAGATGAATTGTTGTTGAGTTAATCTAGGTATATTACCGATCTACTTCATCAACTTAATATGGATTCTTTTAAGCTTACACCTATTCCATCAGCTTTGGTTATGCACTATTCTGTTCATGATGGAACCCCTATGACTGATCCACTTTTTTATAGAAGCACTGTGGGAGCCCTACAATATTTAATTAATACTCGTCTCGACATATCATACATTGTTAATCACCTCAGTCAGTTTTTAAAGTAGCCCACCGATGTCTGTTGGCAAGGGATGAAACGAGTTCTTCGTTATCTTGTGGCACTAAGAATATGGGCCTGTTAATCACTCCGTTCGATGATGTTTAGATTAACGCTTTCTCTGACGTTGATTAGGCCTCAAATCGAGATGATTGTCGTTCCATTGCTGCTTATTATGTCTTCTTCAGCAACACCCTTGTCTTTTGGTCCTCAAAGAAACAAACAGTCGTTGCAAGTTTCAACACTGAATCTGAATACCGTGCCTTAGCTCACACCTCCGAAGTGGTTAGTACAACTGTTATCGAGCTTGGAATACAAACTCAACCAAAACTGACTATTTGTTGTGACAATCTTAGTGTCGACTCTCTTGCCACAAAATCGGTGTTTCATGCCCGCACTAAACATATTGAAATTGATGTCCACTTCATTCAAGATCAAGTTCTTCAAGGCGCTCTTGAGGTTCATTATGTACCATCCGCAGATCAGCTAGCCGTCTGTCTCACCAAATCTGACTCGGGGTAATGTCCTTACCCACTCGTTTGTAGGGGAATGTCAAAGAGTTGGATAAAATGCACGACATTGGCCTCGTGGACACATCAAATAATTGACAAATTAAACATCTTGTTTATTCTTTCTAGTATTGATTATTTAATTATTTTAAGCCATGTGCTTTATTCTGTAAATTGTCCTCTCCGCCCCTTCCTGCTTTAGGGCTCTCTTTCCCTAAATAGTACACAATTGTTAAGAGACAAGATAATGAAAAGAAATACAACAACCTTTATCATCCATTTCTTGCCTCTTTTGGCTTTTGTCTTGATAATTGAAATCTCTCTTCTCACGCTATCGATTCCAACTTGCAAATCCACGTAGTCCAACTTCCAATTCCTCTACATCCAAGCCAGCCTCCCCAAAGGCTGCAAGAATCTAGACTTACTCCCCTTCAATACCTTCTCCAAATTCTTCAGAGACACTTAAATTTCATGTCCTTAGGAAATGATGTAATCTTTGTTTTTTGTAGTTTGATTTATCGAACGTTTTTATTCCATTCATGCAAATGTAAGCCGAACACTTTTAATCTTTTGGTGAATGTTGTGGTTTAGAGTATACATTAATTATATAATTAAAGACATCTAAATTTTAGAAATCAAAGATCAATTTAGAAGTGGAAAAAAGTTAGACTTGTCTTGCATGTTAGTAAAACCAAATAGTAATATTGGTTTCCAAGTGTGTTTGCGGGAGTAAGTTTTGATCTCAGATTTTTTATTATTGCTTGTAAGGGTGTTCAAATGATCCGAAAATTTTCTTGTTTGATGATATTCCATTTAATTAGATGGTGAATGAAATCAACTCTCAAGACCTTTTAGATTTTCGACATATATCATATATGTCTCTATGTAAAATTAAACTATGGATAATGATTAGTTACAACCTAGATTGAACCTAATTCAATGATTCCTTTTTTTAATATAGTAAAATAAAATAAAAAAAATTGCGACAATAGCAAATTTCTATCGGGTGCAGCGAGGGCTACATAGAATATTGGTGCACACATGTACAATTAGAAACTCAATGTTGTAGACAATCTACACATTCATTGCATAAAAATTTTACATAGTACATTTATGATACATGAATTTTTGCACCAACTCAAATGCATTAATCACTCGAGCTACATTATTTAAGTGTTCAATTTTGGAGTCTAGTCAATCGAATCACAAGACATTCTATTTTATACTATGTTAAATAATTAACCGATCCAATATTAAATATATTTGAAGTTAGATGTTGCTAAGTTTCTTAAATTAAAGGCTAAATTATACAAAAGACCCTTAAACTTTGTACTTCGCATCATTATCATTTACCTTTCATAAGTTTCAAAATTACCTATAAACTTCCAACATGAGTTCAAAAATACATTTACCATTAGTTTTGGATAGAAACCGTAAGTTTTTTTTGTGTAAAAAATACAGCTAAACTTTCTAAAATTTAAAAAATATTCTTAAACTTAAGACAATATCCAAAAATACCCTTACCATTATAAGAACACAAACCACTAAAACCGTCTTTTTCCATTTTTTTCTCCCATCCCCTTCTTCAATGCCCTACTAACCTTGTGCTAATAGCCAATTATACTTTTTATTTAACTATTTATCATTTCGATATGTTTCAATGGGAGATTTTGATTTTAAAATTTTGTGGAATTTTATATTTTAACTTAATTTTTTTTGTTTTTAGTTTGGTTGTTAAGAAGATTGGTGTAAGCTTGAGATTGAATAATTAAGAAAAAAAAAAGGAGTATCTTAAAATTGGTTCTTTTTTAACTTAAAATTGGTACTTGTTTAACTTACAAAAAATTCAGACAAATTGATCATCATATTAACGATATGAGCATTTTAAAACTTTTTTTTTTAAAAGTTATTTTTGCAACTATGTATTATCGATTTTCGTTCATTTTCTAATGGTGAAAGGTAATTTTTTAAAACTTTTTTCAGTTAAATATATTTTTTAAAACTTTTAAAAGTTCATGGGTAGTTCCAAAACAAAACATAACGGTTTTCATCCAAAACTAACGGTAAGAGTGTTAAACACTTTTTGAAAGTTTAAGGTATTTTTAAAATTTTTAAAAATTTAAGAATATTTTATTATACAAATACAAGGTATTTTTTTAAAATATAATTTTGCCTAAATTAAATGATGAATCATGACCATTTCCATGAAACTTTTGAACTTCGGTGTCGTCTCATTTGGTCACTGGCCCAAAAGACAGTAGGGCGGCTGAGAGGCAGAAATCAATGCCACCCGTAAGGGCCCAATAGAAAACTGGCTCACATTGCCAGGCCCAGTCTTTATACAACGAGCTTCGTGCCGCCGAGAAATTGAAATTTTAATGGCAATTTTATAAATTTTGAAATATTTATTCTCTAAAAATAACCCTCCGAAAGTAAAATGAGTGATTTTAAATCTCGAGATTTTATAAAATGAATTATTTATTCTCTAAAAATAACCCTCCGAAATTAATATGAAATTCTGCAGGATCATACTATTTTTTTTTTCATTTTTTAAATTATATATAAATGATTTTGAATCCATCTTTCTTTAGTAACATACAATGAAGTTCATAGAAAATTATAATTTGAAATTCTTCAAAATTATGAGATTTCAAATAGAGCTAAGTGTAAATATATGTATTTTTTTTAGTTCAAAAAATGCAAGAGTAGAAGATCAAATGTGCAAGGTATTAGTTAGTTTTATCCCATTATTGATTACCTTATGTAATATAAATTGTTTTATTTTTATATTAGGAAAATTATAAGAAATGTTTATCTAAAATATCCAAAATTGAGATAGGCCTAGACGGTGAATAGTATTGCAAAAATGGCTAGCAGATTTTTAGGAGAGAATAGTGAATATTTCTTTTTCCAATTATACCCATGTATATCTAATTATTCACCGATTTACCAAAACAACAGAAATACAATTTTTTTCTGTTAGAAGAGATTTTCAAAAGAAAATCAACGTAATATGGCAAATATTTATATATTCATATTCATATTCTTCTTATTATTATTATCCTTGAGATTTCTCATTTTAATTTTTATGTTTATGCAATATGTTCATCCTCCTAATATAGTGATTATAGCTTCATTGGCAGTAAAAAAAAAAAAAAAAAAAGGAACAAAAGAGGTAGATCATGGTAGAAGAATGAGAGAGAAAAGTAAAGTATCTCTTGGTGAAGATTTTGTCTTTGATCCTACTCCAATTGTGTCTTTTGTTAGACAAAGCAAATAGAATTTATGCAGATTTTCAGGCATGGTATGGTGCATCTTCATCATCTCTAATGTACAACATTGTTAGCAAACTACAGTAGAAGTTCTACATTCCAATTATAATTGTAATCTAGTAGAAGTTCTACATTCAAATTACAACCGTAATCTAGTAAAAGTTTTACATTCAAATTACAATCGTAATCAAATAAGCAAATTAAAGGGTTTGATGAGTTTCTCTTTAAATGTTTGAGATTGGATGGTAAGGTGGATTTTGAATTTTAAATGGATGAATGTGTTGGGGGAAAATAATATATTAACTGAATACACTACAAACTGATAAAACCTCAAGTAGAAATAATTGTATAGTACTCAAACTCAAACTTAAGCCAGATGATATAACAAAGCTTAGATATGAAAATAACCAAAGACTTGAAATAACTTCAAAATCTTTGGAGACTCAAACTATAGTCGAGATACGCTTCTGATAAGCACTATCCTAAAGAAAATTATTCGTTCTACACGGGCTGCAAGTAGACTACAGCAATCATCTCGGCAGGATACAATGACTAACTTTAGTAAAACTGTAACCTCGAACTACTCGGATCTGGCAGAACCCTTAGATACTTGCTCTCAGCTCAACTCAACTCAAGAACAAAAGAAAGTAAGAAATGAGAGAATTCTTCATTTTGGAATGAGATGCTACAAATGAATAACAAATTACTATTCACAGGCTAGCAACTTAATAACTCTTAAAAATACTAAATAAAATCAAATAAATACCAAAATTAAAACATTTATCAAATTTAACTCAATTGAGTTATTGCTTGACAAGAATCAAATATAACTCATTCAAATTGAAAAAACTACAAATTTAACTTTCATACATGTTAAATTTGTACATAAAACATCATTTTAATTTGAAGTTTCAATCCAATTTGAAAGTTTCTAAACAATGAATTTAACTCTACACATTAAATTTATTTTATGTTTCAAATCTTCACCAAACTTTCACTTTCTTTCACTACATATGTCCAACAAATACACCCTATGAAGCTATTGAGGTAGTTTGTTTTTAATTTTTGCATGCAATTATTACTAAAAATCTCATATATATATATGTACTATTGTAACCTATTAAGTTCTAAAAGTCGTTTGTATACACCATTGTAATCCCACTTTTATTAAATATTATTATAAATTTACATATACATTCCATGTTATTTATAATGTAATCCATTGTATTTATGCATAAATACATCATGGACTTCATCCACAAGACAAGTTTTTCCATATATTTATTTACCTCTCGATCGATCCTATAAGTTGCCTATGAGATTGGGAATGGTTAGGGGGTTTAGCAATTTACAACTCTTTATTTATCCGTGGATAGTTGATATTTCTTTTGTTAGTGGTACTTAGATATAGATATATTTATATATATATATATATACATCTTCACTTTTTGCACGTCATAGGTCCTATAGGATGTCTGTATATACTGAGTAATACTTGCATCATTTTTCTTTGTACATATACACAACATGCATATATATAATATATGTCTATGAGTTTGAGGAGCAGTGAGGGAAAATTAGTAATTTTAAATTTGAAACTGCATTTGGTGGAAATTTTTATATTCGAATCTTTTTGGTTTAATTAAAAATGTTGTATATGTTATATTTTATATAAGATAAGATTTTGTTTGTTTTTTCTCCTTTTTTTATAGGGAACGAGTAGTGGCTAAAAAATAGTATAACCTTAGTTTGGGATATTATTATCACAATGAGTCCAACAAAGTCTACTAAAACAAAGGATTAGATATTTTTACAAAGAAACTAAATCATAGATATTTTTAAAATACAACCACATACATCTAGTTATTTTTGTGTTCGACCCTTTATTTTATAACATGACTATTGTTATGAATAAAATTGAATGCAACAAGATAGGTTGAAGGTCAGGAAAAGACCGTAAAAATATATCTAAATTGAAACTAGACCTAAGATTCAAATAAGTTTAGGGCTTAATAACTATTGGACCAATCAAATTTAATTCTAAATTGTGTATACTTATGAAAAACCCACATCCGATCCAAAGAGGAAAAAGAAGAGACCCCACATTATTCTCCTTGTAAATATATGATTGTAACTTTATGTAAGGTTTACTTCAACTTCAATTTAAAATTCATTCTAAACCTTAAAACTTTCTATACATTTTTCTTTAATTTATTATCAAAGTTTATATACAATCGTGCACAATTTTTCTTTAATTTGTAGGTCGTCTCTTTTTCTCAAATTACAAATCTATTATTGCGACCTAATATCCTTAATAAGAAGGATAAAAAAAATAATAAAATAAGCCTCCACGCTCGCATATTTTTAATGAAAAATATAATTAATTTAGATATTAATTAACTATAAACATAAAAAAAAATTGATAGGCGTAATTCAAATTTTCTATATCTAAAATGTTTTTGGTTTTTGTTTTGTTATTTTATCTTTATTATTAATTTTAAATAGCCAAAGCTAGGAACATTTATAATTTAATATCGAATTTTGAAGTAGAAAGCTGATTCTGTCAAGGAGAAGCAGAGAGGGCTCAAAATTTCTGAAATTCCTCAAAATAATATAATATCCAATCTACTTTAAGCATAAATTGGATGAGTTAATTTTTCATGGAGATTGAATTCATGTCATTCCATAATGCCTAGCTTGTTGTATAGGCCAAGGAAAGTTCCAGTGAGTTAAGATTGGAACACGAAAAATCTCAAATGTTAGTCAGTGGCATGTTTGTAGGGGAGAGGTCAAGAGCTTAAGGGATGATAATAGACCAAATTTCATAAGCTTGGTGGTAAAAAATAAGAGCATGCTGGATTGTTTCAATTTTTATATTACAGTAGGGGCAAATGGCAGAGCAGATGATACCTTTACTTACAAGACGACTTCTGGAAACTAAACAATTCTTTAAAGCTTTCCACATAAAAAACTTAATTTTGTTTTGAATGTTGGCCATCCATAAATTCTTCCAATAAGATATGGAATTAGAATTTTGATGAAGAAGCTAGAAAATGGTTGATGAAGACTAAACGATACCCGCTTTTAACAGTGTATACACCATCGTTTGAATACTCCCACATCCATGAATCATTTTTTGGAGCAGCTCTTAATGGTCTTGTCTATATAACTTCAATATCTTCATCTCTGAAAAAAGAAAATAGTTTAGAGACATTCCATGATCTGTCTTCATCAATATAAGCTTCAGCTGACCAAAGGAAACTAAAAGGGTTAATAGATATTGGTTTGAAATGAGGTCCTTTAGGAAGCAAGGGATCTTCAAAACTGAGATGTTTCAGTCATTCCCAACTTGGAATCTAATTCCTTTAAGTAGAAGATCTCTTCCACTAGTAACACTTATCCAAAAGTAGGAGGAGTTAGAGCTTGTTTTGGCTGGCCGAAAACTGGCAGTAGGGCAATATTTAGCTTTAATAACTTAAGAAAGAAGGTTGTACGGATGAGCCAAGAGGTTCCAAGCTTGTTAGCTAACTTGAGATTTATGTCCTAAATCTCATAGTTTGTCAATTGAAAACAAATGGTTGAATGAATAAAGTATTACTTATTTGAAACAAATAGACGTGTTATTTATTATTTGCATAACTCAAATCCAATAAACTAAGATCCGAGATTATTTAATATAACTTGAACACTATGTGGTTGACATACAAGTAGATCATGTTCAAGAAATAACTTAAAAGGTCTATAATATATGGAAAAGGTTAGATACCTTATCCTAGTAACACTATGGATACGACTCACTTTATAAATGTTACAATTGTTGTAAGTGTTACAAACAATTTGATCAAAATCGTTCAAGTGATGACATGTAAGTAGAGGTATTCTATATAGTAAGTCTGTATAAAATTGGACCACGAAATATAATCTCTCTTTGTAACACCGTTAAATGGAAGAGATTTATATTTCATATACTAACCATGTAACTTGAGCTCAATCCTGAGTGAGTTATGAACTCCTGCTCATAAGGGTCGTTCTTTGATTTGTATGGTTGAGGGTGACCTTAGCTGCCGACTCAATATGCCTACCATTTTGGGGACAATATCAAATGAGGATCTTGGAACATAGCTTCACAAGAAGTAATTTGCTCCTTCCCGACTTTAGAGAAAGTAGATAGATTATTCCCTTAAGTACTGACTTTGGGATTTGAACAATGAGGCCTCACCCGCTCACCAGCCCAAGAGGAACTTTGTTATGGTTGAACCATAAACATAATTATTTATTAAAGATAAGTGGTGCTTAAGGCACAAGAGGTAATTACTGAGGTAAAGCGTTAATTTGACTCAGCTATAATTATGAACAATCTTTGAAGGATTAACTTACATAATATGGTTAAATCAATGGACACATAAATATATGACAGTTCATAGGAGTGTAGCTATGAGTCTTTAGTAGAGTGTCTGATAATTAATGAATGATGATTAATATAATTAAAGAGTTTAATTAATTAATCATGTATAATTTGAGCTTATGACTGTAGGTCCATTAGGTCCCTCTGCTGGCTCACAAACGGGTTCAACAAGGATTTTAAAGTAATTTGAAATGTTCAATTTGGTTTTAAGAGAATTAAATTGTACATGATACAATTGATATAATGTATATTGATACATTATAATATAAAGTTAATTTTGAATAAGATTTAAATCAAACTATATAATATGAAAGTATTAATATTTGAATAAGATTCAAATATTAATTTAATATAAATTGGATTTATATTTAAACTATAGTTTAAAATTAATGCGAATTAGGATTCATATTAAAACTATAGGTTAAAAGAGATTAAGTACATTAGCATATGGTTTATATGTACCTTAATTTAAATATATGATATTTAATTGTATTAACTAAATTGAATTCTAATTAATTAATTTTATTTTATGTAAATTAATTTAAAAAATAACTCCTTTGCGTTGCAAGGGAGTGGATTAATGGGATGACGAGAGTTACAACTCCCCTCACGTATTAAATATGCAAAGGAGTCTACATTTGGGAGATTGAGCAACATAGAAGGTTTCTTTGAAAAAAAAAATCTTGTCTATCTCTCTCACTCTCTTGCTCTCACATTTACGGAGAAAAAGTTCTTTGACAAAAAATTACATCACTTTCCTTGACTTCCAAAAAAGTATCCCACCATCCTCTTTATCCAAAGATAATAGCAGAGAAGACTCAGTTGTGTCTCCTTTGGATCGTTTTGCCTTTTTTCCAAGATTGGGAGAAGATACGTGGAAGAGGTATTTCAAAGATAATTGCTATTCTTCTCCCTTAATAATTTTGTCACAGCATACTTAACTTCATAATTATATTTTGTTGTGTAAAATTTTCATGTAACAAAATTGAACAAAAGTGATTAAACACTTCTGCGACGGGATTCACTACCTTCAATTGGTATTAGAGCGTAATTTTTGTTTTCAATTTTTTGTTCTGCAATTTAACAGAAAACTTTGGTGGGTTCTTTTATGTATATGATGTATGAAATTGGTTTGCTTATTAGATGTTTCAAATATTGACACTTAGATTTCAGAACATCCATTGATAAGATGGATGTAAGGGCCCAGTATTTTGGGCATTTTAATTCTGTTGTTGAATCTGTAAGTCTGTGTCGATCGATAGCAATAGTTGCAAGGAAGATTGGTTGAAAACGGATATGGAATTGCAAATATCAGTAGCTGAATTTTTGCTCTCTGTGAAGCAACATCACAACGCCTCCATGCAAATGGCCACAACATCGCAGCGCTATGGCACAACGTTGCGACGCCAGGGACCAACGTCACTATGCTTTGTTGTGGCGCAACACTCTCCTTAAGCGTCGCAATGCTCCAAGAATTGGTGTCTTGATCGTGTGTGCATACAAGCAGCTAACCGTGGAAGTTTTTTTTATTTTTATTTTTTTATGAATAACTGTTTAATTAAATGAAAAAAAGAAAGAACTTATCTTCTTTCCTGTTTTGATTACATTCCTCGTGTATGTATAAGATTGAATCCATATTAAATTAATATAAATTAGTTACATTAATTTAATTATTTTACTAAGGTGCCAATATTTGGTCTATTAATGCCTTATTATATAGTTTTAATGTGCATGAGATGTATATTTAATTATATTATTTATATGTAGCATATGTATGTCATATAGATTGAAAATCCCACCGTAGGTTAAAGCATAATCATGCATCATATTTAAATGTAATTGTTATATTTAAAATTTAGGTTATTTCCTATAGTATGTATACAGATGTTGTATCTTATATAGTATGCATGAGTATAATATAATTGTTATGTTATATAGTTTAAAGTATGATTAAAACATGTATACTATATAGTTTTTATTTTCATTAATATTTATATAAGTGTTATATTATGATAATTAATGAAAATAAATGATGCATGAAGCATGACATTACATAGTTTAAATATAATTGTTATATTCGTAATGTCACTATATGCATGTTATAGGTTTTAATTTCATTAAAATATAATTATTATATGTTTAATGATTTAGAAATTAAAATATATAATAAAGAATTGCATGCAAGCCTAGAGTTTTAATTAATGTTTTTAAAGAGTTTAAAAGTTGGAAGTTAGAACTTTGTGATAAAAATATTTCTAATAAGACTAGAAATAGGTTAATCTTTAATTTGTTTTAATAGGAATAAAATGAGCTAATAAAAGATTAAATTTATGAAATATTCTATAGGGGAACTTTGTCTAAGGAAGGTTTTGCCTAAGAGTCGGAGTATTTAAGCTGACGGAATTGGAACACGTCTATCTGGGAACCAACCTCAAAGGTGAATTAGTCAACATTTTATAAGCATGCAACAAATGATTACAGTTTATTAAAATATTTAATAAATGATAATCATATGTTGTTAAACTATCTAATGTCATATTGGGAAAATAAACATCACTTAGATAAATGACTTAGCCTAAGTTTACCTAAATAATGAACCCTAATTTATAACACATTTAGTGGAAGAAAAATATGTATGTTATATCTTTTTTCTTACGTTCTCTAAAAAAGTTCACATCGTGATATCCATATTCGGTCTTGTGGTGCCTGGACGCACCCTCTTTCAGAAGGTGTTGGTATGAGTCAATATCAAAGTGAATTGAGAGAGTATTTATAGTAAGTGAGAGAATGATATGTGTCGACATTCCTACGGTCCCCTTTATTAGTTTGCAAAGTGAGAGTACATACTCGGCCTTGTGGTATTCCAATCACATCCTCCCTTCGAAAGGTGTTTGTATAGAGTCAATATTAGGTCAAACTCTGGAGTGGAAAGGGTCGCCTTAGTTTTTGCACTAATATTGTCTTTCCCTTCAATAGAATTATTGGGGTGGAACTCTGGGATCTTATATGGAGATTTACACTTGAAAGGAGTAGGTGACTACACGCAGCGGAATGATCGTGTGCCAATTTTAATTTTAAAATACATTGATTAAGTCCAAAAACTAGGAATAAACAAATCTAATTAAGCATGCTTTTTTAGCAAAAACAAGGAGGAAGAAAGGGATTAATGGATCTTACCGTTGGAGACCAAAAATCTTCATGAATTCTATCTGGTCACGAACAAATGGGACTCTCCCTGGAATTCACGAACACACGATCACAAGAATGACGATGGACAACACCAAAAGATCTTTCCGATTATTTTCAAAGGTGAGAATCGCTCAAAGGTGTGAGATTTGATAATCAATTTTGGAAGAAAAGGATAAGGGAGAAATTTGTTTGAGAGAGACACTATTTTTGTAGAGAGCCTTCTTGGAGCCAAAATGTGAAGAGAGAAGTCGATCAGAAAATCTCATAGCCTCTCAATATTAACGTGAAAAATAGAGTTGAGAGATTAAGGGGGAGTGAGTTGTTATTTTTTTCTAAAAAAATAAATCCCTCCTTTTTATTATTTAAAAATAAAATTTCAAAATTCATAATTTTGAAATTCAAATAATAACTACCTTTATTATTAACCTCCAACCATATGTTATATCATATATAACATATAATCTATAGTTTATTTTATATCATATATGATATAACCTATGGTTTGTCAATCTCTCAGTTAGACTATAGTATAAATATGAATAGTATTCATATTAATTTTAACCTATAATTTTTATATGAATCACATTCATACAAGTAATATTTGAACTATATTCAAATATTTATTTCTCTAAAAAAAACTTTGTATTATAATGTATCATATACATTACTTTAATTATATCTCATATAAGTAATTCCTTTTAATTAAATTGAGCTTTTCAAATTAATCCAAAATTAATTTGATTATCACCAATTCTTATTGAGCTAACAAGTGGATCTTATGGACCTATAGATTGAAACTTTTAATAGTCTTGATTAATTAATTAAATTAATCAAGGTTATTCCACTAAAGACCAATAGCTGCACTCTTCGCACTATAGATATATTTTTGTGACCAATCAATAGTGCGTTGACCCTTCACCAATTGCTTGTAAGTACAGCTAGACCAAAATTATCATTTTTCCCCTATAGTTACATCTAACTCCTTAAATATCACTGATCCCTCTAATGAACAATAGGTTATAGTCCAACTATAATCGAACCTCTCTTAGGGCAGGAAAGGGTGTGGCTTCACATTATTCAAGCCCCAAAATTAAAATGCCCAAAATACTGGCCCTTCAATCTATAGGTCAACCAAAGAAACACAAAGGATCTTCTGCAAGGAAAACTGAAGAGGTTGTGAGATGTTAGGAGAAATAGTAATAGCAGATTCAGTATATTAATACATTGACCATAGCCTAATTCATAATCTTAAAGAAGAAAGAAGATATCATTGCATTCTTTAATAGAAACTTTAAAAAAGAGTACACTGTCATCAGTAAAAAGAAAGTGGAAAATAGGGGGAGTTTTTTTTAGCTATTGAAATACTTATTATATGCTTTGAATTAGCCACATGATTAAGAAGATAAGAAAGACCTCAAAATATATTTTAAAAAAAAAAGATATGGGGAGAGAGGATCACCTTGGCAAAGTCCTATACAAGGATAAATTATACCTTTAGCTTGGTCATTGATGAGAAGGGAAAAGGAGACCGATGAAATATAGTTCATTATTAAGCTTACCCATAAGAGTGAAACGCCATCTTTATCACGATAGCTTCCAAATAAGGCCACTCCACTCGGTCAAATACTTTACTAGTGTCCAGTTCGAGAGTAGAAAGGCTTTTTTTACCTTGTTTTCTTTTCAAAAGAGTGCTGATGTATTCATGAGATAGGATGATGTTATCTGAAATAGAGCGTGAAGATTAAGAGAGAGGGAAAAAAAAAGCAAATTGGGAAGAAGAGATCACACTCGTTAGAATAGGTTTCAGCCTATTAGCAAGCACTTTAGAACTTAATTTGTAGGTAACATTACATAAACTAATAGTTCTTATTTTAGGGATAAAGGCAATATCAGTATGATTCAAGAACTGATAGAAAAGTTATTATTAAGAATATTAAGACAACAATGAGAAGTAATTAAGGCTACAAACTATGTTTGTTAATTAGTTCATATAGCAGAGATAAACCAGATTAAAGTAGATGTAAAAGTTGTAATTGGACCTAACGAAATAGGTCAAATGCCAAGGAAAGATCAGAGAAAATAAGCCTAATATAAAGTGGAGTTGAATCAAATAGGTCTAAACTCATCTAATCAGGGTTGACGTAAGCTATAAGTGAGTGAGGTGATACTTATTACTTTCCATAAAAATTTTCTTATAATATTGAAAAGGGAAACTACTAGAAAAAATTCATAATGAATGGATTTATAAACTCTTACAATTTTGATTGGTTGACAATTCAAATTTATTAACCTTTTATCTTTTAATTCATAATTCCTTTCAAATTTCCTTAAAAATCTCAACCATTAATATAACTTCCTCAAAACTCTCATAAGTTTACAATGGGAAAGTTGAGACTTTTCATATTTCTTTTTTTTTTTCATTTATTTTTCTAAAAAATAAAACCGTTTCAGTTTCCCTCATAAATACATTACGTATGATAAGGTAGATTCATTTTAAGTTGAATTCTCTCCCTCTCTAAATCTCTTTAACTCTTAGATTTTTATCGATATTCTGTGTGGTCTCACGAGTCCAAGTTTGATTATCAATTGCTAGAGCAAAAATTATTTCCTCGACTCAATCCAGCTACTTCAAGGTTCCAAGTTTTTTTTGTTCAAATTCTTTTACCTTTTTTGAAAAAAAAAAATATTTCGTACTATTAATTGCTCAATACCTTAGCATCTAAGGTTTGTTTATATTTGCATACTTAGAATATCAATATGTCTATTAGAAAATATGAATCTGGATATGAAAAGCTTAAGAAGAAAAGAAGAGTAGAAAAATTGATTGAATCTAAAAAATGTGCTCTCGATAAATTTGTTGTTAGAAGTAAAAGTAATAAAACTAATGAAATAATAGAAGAAATGATAGGTATAGACAAATCGAAGGATGAAACAAAATAGTAGATAATTATATAGTTGAAAATGATGCATGTAACAAATAAACTTTAATGGAAAAAATAATAATAAACTAAAGAGCGAGGAGAAAAGTGAAAAGTTGAAGATACCACTAGAAAATGTTTATTTGATATGCTTATAAACACAATTAAGAATCTTAACCTTGATATTTCGAATATAAGAGTACAAGGATATGACAATGGATCTAATATGAAAGGAATATAGCAAGCTGTACAAAAGAAATTACTGGAAATAAATCCTAGAGCATTTTATACATCTTATGGTTGTCATAATCTCAATCTAGTGCTTTCTGACATGGCTAGCTCATGTCATCAAGCTATGACATTCTTTGGAGTTGTGCAATGTATTTATTCTTTATTTTCTTCGTCTACAAAGCGGTGGAAACTTTTGCAAGATCACATAACCAACTTGACTATCAAACCGTTGTCACAAACACGATGGAAAAGTCAAATTGAAAGTGTTAAAGCAATAAGATTTTAAGTGTCTCAAATAAGGGACACTTTATTAAAAATTAGAAGAAACTAGTAAAGATCCTAATGTGAAAATTGATGTTAATTGTTTAGCTACTTATGAATTTGAAAATTTTGAATTTCTATTAGGCATGATTGATAACTTGTAAAAATAAAAGTTATTTTACGTCTTTTATTTAGAAAAGTTAAGAAAAATCATAGAAAAATGCATTAGCTTGATAGAGAAAATTGGCAAAAGAAGCAAGTTGTAGCCATGAACACATAGAATCAAGCCTGATGCCCAACTTGGCATCACATAGTTCCACGCAATGAGAAGAAACATGATTAGAAATACGACAAATGCGTGGATGGTGGAAGTCAAATAAAAAAGATCAAGTTGGTGGCTGATGTGAAAAGTTCGCAACAGAGCTAATGAATCTCTGACATGAGGCAGGTGGTGGGATAGGACATGAAATTTAATGTGAGGTGTCAACATAATCATTAGAAAGAGGCATGGAACCTTCCTTTTTGACTTTTATCAATAGCCCATCAAAAAATTGCCTAAATATCAGACTTCTAACCAAGAAATTGGCAAAAGCTCTGCTAATTTTCTACCTCACATCTTCCATAGCCACCACCTCTGAAGCTTTTCTATGAGGAAATTTGGGTGAAAGCTAAATTTTCTCTCTGAAAAGGAGAAATAAGACATCACCACCATTACAACCACCGTGAAGCAGCCACTATTGGAGCCAAGGATGCAAGAAATTGTAGCCTCGGCTTAATACTCTCCACCCTTGTCTTTTTGTTTCATTCTTCTTATCATTAGTATTTGTATTATTCTATAGAGATTGAAAAATTTTCATTATCAATATGAATGTCATTACATTCTTCCATCTATCCATGTTTCTTCCATCTAGCATGAGCAATTAAATTCATAATGAGTTGAGAAATATAAGGCTAACATGTTACTAAGTAATATATAAGTAAGCGTTCATCTTGTTTAGTATATGCTTCATGAACTGTCTTAGATCAAATTGAGAGATTACTCTAAATAGAATCAATCACTGCTTGAGAAAGTAAGAGATTTTAGAATTCATTAAACAAGAGAAGAAGTAACTTTAGAAATAAAAGTTAATCTTCTGCATGAAATACTCATCACGCATCCTAGAGACAGAATATTGTGGCTCAAAGCACTGAGACGTGACGTTTATAATTTATGAGTAATTTGTATGAACGCATAGCTTATGCATTGCTTAGGAAATGTTAGTAGAAATCCTTCTCAACCCTACTTTGTTTATTGAAATCTCACTCTCGACTTCTGTAAGCTGCTTCATTTTACGTTATAATTATCATCGCATCATCACTCACACACCACCATCATTCACGCACTATAGTAGTTGTAATTAGTAAGATAGATTAAGTAAATCCAAATCATCGCATACTTGAGGAACAATTCATGTTAAGATCAAAATAATTATTTCATCGCAAGATTAGGCGTGATCCCTGTGTTCAATCCTGGACTCTCCAAGACTCTGATTGAGCTTGCACTTGGTTCAATTAGATAAAACAATGCATTTATAAGTTTAAAAGGCACGACTTAAAATAAATTTTCATCGCATCATTCCAAAACGCATCAATGACTATATGGTATGATATTTTATTTGTTGTAAATTTTGTGAGTAAAGTCTTACAACATAAAGATATGCATATTGATGTTGCTTTAGATCACTTGAAAGGTTTAGTTTCATTTTTAGAAAAATATAGAGAAAATGGATTCCCAGATGCTATGATTTTAGATAAAGAAATTACAAATGATATGAAAATACAACCAATATTCTATGAAAAAATAATGATTAAAGAAAAAACAATTTGATGAGAATATTGACATTGAAAAAACACGATCATCTGAAGATTCTTTTAGAATTGATTGCTTTTACTATATTATAAATCAAGCAATTTCTTCACTTAAAAATACATTTGAACAATTTCAAGTATACACAAATATATTTAACTTCTTATTTGATATGAAATTTTTAAAGTCATTAGATGAAGATAATTTGAAAAAAAAAAATTGTATTAATCTTGAAAATACATTAAAACGTTATACATTTTCTGACCTTAACAATTTAGATTTATTTTTTTAAAATAAAAATATTAGAAAAGTCTTGCAAAATGAAATTGATTATCCTATTAAAATATTGAATTATATATATATAAAAAAAGGTAAATACTTTTCCAAATACATATATTGTTATAGAAATATTATTAATAATACTAGTAACAGTTGCTTCTGCTGAAAGAAGTTTTTCAAAAATAAAATTAATTAAATCTTATTTAAGGTCAACTATGTCACAAAAAAGATTAAATAGATTGGCATATTATCCATCGAAAAGAATACATTAATGAACTTAGATTATCAAAATTTAATACGTTACATCTCAAAAAGCAAGAAAAATAAATCTTAGATAGTATTTTCTATATGGGCTTCTCTATCAAAGTTTTGCTTTAGACTTCATATGATCTCAAGTTGCCCTTGCAGCTAGTCATTGGACTAGTCAGATTTAATCTTAAGAAAGATTGTCATATTAATATTAACATTAGGATGTGCCTTATATCAATTATCCTATAAATATATCATTATAATTTATATGAAATAACTAATATTGTATTTGAAATACATTTTCAAGTATTTAATTCAAAAAATAAGTTATTTTGGAAGAAATTTGAGTGTTTGGTAACCATTCAAAATAGGTTTTCAAGTGTATTTTAATCAATTTTTATCAAAAATATTTAAATAAAAATGAGTCTTATTTGGAAAATATTTTTTTCTCAAATCAAACCAAACGGGTCCTAAAACTTCTGATTTTTCTCCTTTCTAGAGTTTTTATATCTGACTTTGATATCAATAATTTATAATCAATGAGCTATATTTAAGTTGATAGGAGAATTTGGATGCAATGGTTATTTCAATCCATTAACATCTTAAGGAGAAGAAAACAAAGAAAATGGTTTGCTGAAGTCTCTTCACGATGTTTGATCATTTCAAACATTTCGGCCTTTCTTTGACCATGTCTTTTGACCCTTAAAAATAATAATAATAATCATCATTTTCACTGGAGACCTTTTCTCTCAATAATAATTATTATTTTGGGAACATATGATTTCCCTGAATAGATACCCAACAAAGAAATTTGAATTAAATATCCTAATATTATACCAATTCAGAAATGCAAATAATAAACCAATTTTTTTTTTTTAAAAAAAAGTTTGATAAATTCATAATGTTATCCAAACTCAACTACTTCCATACAAAAAATATTTGCTAATACAGCAAGCATGAATTTTTTTTTTTAGGTAGAGCATGGATTAATTAATTTTATATATATATATATATATATATAATTTTCATTTAGGTTAAATTATATTTTTTTTTTTGTAATTTTTTCCTTTATTCACCCAAATTCGGTACGATTCCGTCTTTAAAATCTATACAAAAATTATTTTAGTTTTTATTATTCATTTAAAAACAAATAAGCCTATCTTGATTTCTATTAGAGAATTTTCAAATAATTAGCAATGAATCAAATAAATTTTTTTTGCGAAATTTGTAAGATGGGATTTTTTTTTAGTACATAAAATATGATTGTTTGAAAGTTAAGGGAAAAAAGATAGTAGTAGTAGTATATTATGTCATTATTTAGATTAGTTTATATTAAATATAATAAAAAAATTTATTTGGACCTCTACCAAAGCTAGTATATTTTTGTGGTCAATAATTATGTTTAACACATGTCAATAATTTAATTTGATGGTTGTTAATATAAGAAAAGAAATAACCCTAAAATTGATTGTTGTTTAATCAAGCAATAAAAAAAAGCATGTTGGATAGAAAGTGCATCAACTTTCACTTGACTGATAATAATTCATTGTTAACTGAAATTCAGACTTTAGTTTCATAAATTATTTATATAACTAATTTTATTGTGATTTAATTAAAGGCATTGACACTGTTTGGGGTAGGGAGCAGCCCATGATTGAACCTTTTAATTAATTACAAATTAATTAATTAAATTTAATAGGAAAAAGAAAAAAAGAAAAAACAGATATGGAAGTTTTCCCCAATAAGAAAAGGCTTTTTGGCTTCATCATCATCCAACTTGGAAACAACTCACAAGACAAGATTCACCAATTATTTTCAATTATTTTCAATTATTTTCTTCCCCTTCATTTTGAAGTTTAATAGAAATCACTGTGATTTTTTTTTTCTCAAAAAAAAAGTATGTAATGCATCCAATAGTAGGGTAGTACAACTTTACTGAAAATTTTAAAAAGAATATATATGTGAAAATTACTTAGGTATATCTCGAATAATATTTATCTTTATGCATCTCACCAAATTATCTAATCATAATTTACAATGATAAATTCTTTTTTTCTAAAAAAAAATATTTAGTTTCCTTTTGACGATGAGTGATAAGAGGGGATGCATAATAAAATGGATGCCTCTTAAGTATTACTCAAAAATTAATTTATATATAAAGAGATTCATGTGATTTTGATCATCTTATAAATTAAAAAAAATAAACAACTAAATAAAATGGCTAAACTTTTAGGTTTATATATATATAGTAATTTTATGTCATATAGATCATAAATTTTTTTATTTTATATCTAATATATGTCTTTAAACTATTCAACATTTTTTATAAAATTCATAGGCATAGTAGATTTAAAAAAGTGAAAGTTTAAAGATTTCATTATATGGTAAATTCAAATTTTCTAATAGATCTAAGAGTTCCAAATATCTCATGTTAGACATGAAATTTTTAAAGTTCAACAAAAAGTTGAGGAAACTAGCTAGTTGAAAAAAAAGTTTTTCTTTTTTGTTTTTATTTCTAGAATCTAGTTAAGAATTCAAATGTTTAGTGAGAATAGATGAAAATTAATGTGTTATAGATTATTTTCGGACCAAAATCATGAGCTCAAGAGGCATGAGAAGTATAAGAAATGGGCTAATGGACCAATGGAGGAAGAAAAGAAGAGACGTTGGGCCAAAAGGCCCAACTTACCCGCCTCGGCCTCCGAGGCAAGTTGGGCCAAATAGCCCAACCTGCCCTTCTTGGCGAAGGCCGAAGTAAGGTGGGTCATTCGGCCCAACTTGTCAGGCCAAGGGCGAAGCGAGTTGGGCCAAAATGGCCTAACCTGCCCCCGGCCAAGGATGAAGCAAGTTAGGTCATTTTGGCTCAATTTACCCACTCTAAGACCGAGGTGGACATTTTCTCATCCCAAAAAATTTGCCTCTCATGGCCAGCCCGAATTGACATTTCCTAATCCTCTTTACCTTTTGTACGTCTCTTTGGGATTAGGAATCCAAAATCACCGCACTATAACTAGGGTGCAATAAGCACACCAAAAGGTAAGTTCTTCTCCACTATCTCTAACTTGTTCTGACCATTTGCTAAATATTGACTTAAGAATCGGAGGTTCTGTTGTAGGCACCACCCCGATGTTTTCTTTTCTTGTCTCGCAGATCTTCTTTCTTCGTCGAAATTATAAATTCACTGTTGAAGGCACGTGAAGGGTAGGATGAGTCTTCCTGCCCGAATTTTGTCATCAATGTAAAGGTAAATAATTTATGAGGAACAAGCATAATTTTCAATAAGTAAAATTAAAAATAAAGGATTTTCAAATGGACCTTAGATTTATTATTATTTTGTCTCAAATCTTTGAACCATATATCCCTCCTAAGAAACTATCAAGTTAAAATCTTATAAAAAGATTTCTGGTAATTAAACTATCACTTTAATTAAAGGAACCCTATAATGTGAATACATGGGAAATTAAAATTAAATTAAAAAAAAAACATGCAATGTTAAGAAATTTCTTGTAATTAAACTTTTGATATCATTAGATAAACCCTAATATTTTGCGTCTAATAAAGGATGGTTATACTAGTCCAAAATTTTCCAAGAAGTTGAAACTATGAAAAATAAAGAATATAAAGTTTAAAGAACCAAAAAGATATCAAGGTTAAAAAAATTAATTCGTTGAAGCTGAGTAGATGGGTAAAAAATAAAACCTTTTATCACATTTTTTTTTAATATAAGAATTGAATATCTTTATATTGATTAAATTTAATATGTAATTATATATTAATTAATAACTCAATTAGTTGGTGAACAAAAATATATAAACAACCAAAGATCGAAACTTTGAACTCCTCCATCCTCAAAACCGTGTTAAAACATCATCAACTAATCAGTATTTAATTAAAACTCTATTAAATTAAAACTGTTTGAAGTATGATTAATTTAGTAAGAAAAATCATGATAACTTTATAAAATATAAAGTATTAAAAGCAAGAACCATATCATGCATCATTAAAATAAATAAATAAAGGCTAAAATAGTGTAGATTCAGTGAACAAAGAAGCAAAAAACAAACATTTAAAAATTAAAATAATAAAGAAGGGATAAAAAAACCCCATTAAAGAAGCAAGAAAAAAAAAAAGAAAAGAGAGAAGCAATTTGAGTGTGATGGGACTTGTATGAAATTTGGTTGCATTATTGGCATCATCTTAATGACATAAATAAAAAGGGTCATTTTTTTTTTCTATAAGGCTTTGAGTTGACTTTGGAATATCAATTCATTTAATTTATATCATAAAATTTTGCATGCTACGTATTAGAGCATTACTTAATTATTATTACTATAACCTTGTACGTAGCTATTTGAGTTCTTGATTTAGAGGTCAACTCTTTGACTTTTCAATATTTACTAAAAAAAAGTTATGTGGAAATAAGACGATCTTGGATCTTAAAGTTGATTGTACACGTTGATGGCAGTTCGAGTTGAGTTACAATCATATTGACAATAAGAAAACTTACCTTCTTGCTTGTTATAAGAAGAAATAATGAGATGATTGTCTATTTCCATAGTTTGTATTATAATTTTCTTTTTAAAAAATCACAAAATCTTTCATTTTTTTTACTTTTCTATTTGGTTTGATAAATTAATCTTAATTAACTTTAAACTTTCATGAAATTAAATTCTAGACCTAAAAAGGTAAAAGGGAGCAATATCAAAACTATAAACATATAACGTACGGATAAAAAAAAGTTAATTGAGTTGGAAAACGGAGTATACTTGGAGTGACAAAAAGAGAGAGGAAAAATTAATATAAATCTTTTACAATATTTAAGAGAGAAATATTTTGTATTTTTTTATTCCCTCATAACGCATATGCTCAATATATATAGAGCTTTGTACAAGAGTTTCAGTAAAATAGAAAAGTACCAACTAATGAAATAATTAAATCTAAAATTTAACTCTAATAAAAGTCAACCTATTATTTAGTGTATTTCACACTATAATTTTAAAATAAAGTTTTTAGACAACAAATAATATTATAAATATGAAATCCTTTGAATGATGAACTAACAAGTTTACTGTCAAAATGAGCATAGCTCAACTGGAATATACCACGAGATCGAGGGTTTAAATCTCTCTACCTTCAATTATACTAAAAAAAAATAAAGAAAAAAAATGAACCAACAACATAACTCGTCAAATTGAACAATGTAAATGTAAGATACGCCATTGTCATTTTTACACCTTATGTCATATTGATTAGATTATATATTGTAGTGAACTTAAAACATTTTTCACTTTTTTTTTTTAGGAAAGCTGATACGGTAGGAATTGTGGGTCAGAAGGTGCATCAGAATAACTCAACTAGGTTAACACGTTTGTAGTATCCACATCACATTCGTTGTATAGAGGGAATCCAAAAAATCATAAAAGAAACAAATACAAGCAGAAATCTATGAGGGCTAGAGAGAAGCCCAAAATGAAAATGAAGAAGACAAGAAAAAAAATTATATAAAAGCAGTTAAGAAAAATAGTGGTTGGACTGTAATTTGTAAAGAATTTAGAACGATGTGACCAACAACATCAGAGAACATATATTTTTGTTTAGTGATACTTTTAGTAGCATTGTTGAAGGTGCGGTTATTTCTTTCCAACCAGAGAGACCATCAAAGAGCGATCAAGGAATTAAAGATGATGTTATTCTTCTGAGTAGACAAGTACAAACAACAAAAGTTTTTTCATAGAGTCGTAATGTCTAAAGCATTGTGTATGCCCAATCCCAGTAGGTTTTGGATTCTCCTCCAAAGATCTATGTCTATACATCAATTCATAAAGAGATGATCCATAGTTTTTTCTATTTGCTTGACATAGAGAGCACACCAATTTGGATTTAGGATGAAAAATATTTTCTTTTCATATTTGGTATCGTTGTTATTTTGTGTTTATCATTAAATAATATGTTTTAACTTGATCAATTAGTCAAGATCAAAAAGTAGCCACAATATTGAAAGAGTTGCAACTATTGAAAAAGAGTAGTTCGATACGTATTTAACATAGTACAAACTTATATCTCGTTAAATTTAGAACTAAAGTGTGTAATTAGAGACCAAACTTATAGATTGATACATTATTTATAGCAATGTATGCTACAACAGTGCCCCTAACATGCTTTTAGTCTAATTTGTTGGACAATAATATAATAAACTATTTATTAGTTGCGTATAAGAAATATTAACTAATTGCGAGTTGGAGGTCAATTTATTTTTCTCATAAATATTTTTTCGGGACAAAGAAATAAAAGTTAAACGGAGAAATCCTCAAATAATAATAAGTAAAGTTTAAAGGAGAAAGATGTCTATAAAATATCACCAAGCTTTTTTGGCAAATTGGAATTTATTAAACCAAGTTTAATTAGTATAATCCAAACATCACATTAAACGACATTAATAAAGTTACCTAACCTCTTTTTAAGTTGGTCTCGACGGCTGTAATCTCTAAACTATACTCTTTATTTTTTTTTTATTTTTTATTTTTTTTAATAATCATTCGAATCACACAATATAAATTATTTTCTTTTGAGAATTAGAAGTTGAAATTTCTAAATTCCTTTTCAAATTAATTTTTATTAGTTAAATAACTTTTTGAACTTTTTTTTAAAGGCCATTCAATTAATGTCTTTTTAGAATATATTTAATTATTGTTAAGAATGCATGATTGTTTTGTATTTTATGTGAAACGAGTTGGTGGAAAATACCACTTTAAAAGAGAACTTATCTTATTTGTCTCTGTCCACAAAAAGATTTATTTTCACAGTTTTTATTAATTAAACATTTCGATCATTCTTTTAAAGAATACTAATAGTTACATGTAAGGTAGGAGATTTAAATTTATAACTATTTGAAAAGTATTTAAAAAGAATATCACATTAACTTAAGAATGATAGTCAATTTTGAAGATATACGGAAGTAAATACACATTCATTTATTAAATTGTTTATAGTACAACCATAGTCGATTGTATGTAAAAAAAATTATTCAATCTAATTCATTACTTATCATAATAGTTTAGGTTTCTTTTAATAACCATTTCGTTTTTTGTTTTTAGTTTTTTAAAATTAAATTTATTTCCCTTCATTTTTTACAATAATTTACATCTTTCTAAAGTAAGTTCTAAAAACAAAAACAAATTTTTAAAAACTACTCTTTTTAACTTTTAAAATTTGGCTTGGTTTTTTAAATCATTGGCAAAAAATAGATATTAAAGGATGAAATAGAGGTGAAAGTAATGTCTATAGACTTAATTTTTTAAAAAAAATAAAAAAAAAACTAAATAATTACCAAAGTGAGGCTTAATAATCATGTGGGATCGGTAAGTAATATTGTAGGATTGAAAACTTCTCTAAAACCATTTGAATGTACTTTATTCTTGAATTTCGACCATATAGAATTTTTTAAGAAAATCCAATAAAAGACAATAAAGAAAAAAAAAACTGATCACTCACTTTTATGTCTATTGATCACTAACATATCTATTTGCCAATTGAATTATGTACATTTAACTATTACATTGATAGATTTAGTTATTATTGATTAATTTTGTAGATGAAAATATGATTCTATATTTTTTATCTAGTAACTCGTATATAATCAAAGTTAAAACAGTACTATCAATTTGCATAGTATTTATACTATAATTAAAGTTAATACAGTACTCGTATATAATCGAATCTCTAACATCGAGATTGATAATATAAACACAATATCAGTTGAACTATACTTATTTTAGCATCAACTTTAATGTTAGAGGTTCCTTCTCCTACCTCACCTATTAAAAAAATTTAATGTGTTGCACATTATTTCAATGTCATAGATAATTAATTTTGATTATCATTATTTTTAGTACAATCATTAGTATTATTTTTTTTTTTTAACAACAACTGCATTGTGTGAGATTGAACCTCCGACCTCCTGAGACGGAGATCATGTCAATATCACTTAGCCAAGTTCACTTTAACAATTATCAATTTTACTTATCAAATCGAAATACGCTAGAAGGGTTGTCCACTTGTTTCCTTATCTATCTATGTATATATATCATCTTATGCTATAGATTTATCTTCAAAATCTACACACCATTAATTACTCAAAAGGTCAATTAGGTCAAATTGAGCTTCCTTTTTTTTTTTCTCTTTAATATTACATTATAAAACGAGAAGGGAAATTTGAGGGTATAATTAAGAGTGGACATGTTAGTAAATTATCTCAACTAGAAATTCAAGTGAAAACCATTTAAGAAAATAAAGTTTAAAAGATAAAATTAAAAACAAATCATTATACCAAATAATACCTATTAATATTTAATTAAATATGGTGACCACTTTGTTTTACACCTTCTAAGAAACTTCGTAGCCATCATATACACACACAACAAATTTAACTACTTTTGAGGTTAAGAAGCCACCTCTCTTCATTTGAAATTTGAGTAACGTTTAACTTAATTTCCCAAAATTAGCACGTGCTCAATATAATTAAGAAAAATGAATAATTTACATAACATTCCAAAGTTTTGATGGCTAATCTAAGTCACTTTTTTCATAAAATTAATCTTAAATAATAAATCATACCCCCAAAGCTTTTATGCCTAACGTAAGTCAAGAAAACCATTTCATTTTCATTAATTATTATATATTTTCTAAAATGATTTTGCTTGGTAACTTCTATATTAGTCGAGCCTTGAAATTGCTAATGAAATCATTTAATGCTAAAAAGTAACTTTTAATAAGTTTTTCCTTTTAAAAAAAATGACAATGGACTAGATTTCCAACGACGCCATAAAAAAAAGGAAAAAAAACAAAATTATAATAAAGTTAAAATTGAGAATAATTATGAGATAACATTGGAAACTAAACAACTTCATTTTTTTCAAAAATATAATAATTCAAAGGAAAATATGAAAATTACATGTGAGCATACAATTACAAATTGCATAAACCATGGTATGTATTATAAATGAGAAGACAAAATTGGGTGTATTTGTAAAGCTTATGAAAGAGATTAATCCATTTGATTTTAGCTTTTCATTCATGGAATCTATTATATTCAGATAAATTGAAGAGTTCAATAATGTCAGTATTTGAAACACAAACATTAATATCTTTTCCTATAAGTATTAAACATGACCTGGGATTGTTAAGTTGATATAAGTTATGGAAATTTTAATTATTATACGAGATCGTCTGCTCTAATACCATCGATTATTATAATAATTAATATTAAAAAAATTAATCTTGTTCACTTAAATACCATTTAATACTATTTTGATTAATGTATTTTCAATTTTGATTTATTTGATTACTGTACTTTTAAATGTTCATTTGAACTCTCGTACTATTAGAATTGACTATCTTAATCTCATTGTCTTCATTTAAATTTTTCAATCAAAGTTCTAGTCGGTGTACATTTTCTATCATGAACTTGGCCTATTCTATCTTCAAATTATATATTATTTCTCTTATCGCATTCATATAGTGTTTAAAATTTTAAATTATGCATAGTACAGTACAACTTAAAATTTCAATTTTAGAATTGAGGTGAAATTGGAGTATAGTGTTAAAAGATATATAATTAAATCTATCCTTAATCATTAGTTTAAGCTTTTGGGTCAATCGATAATAACAAACCAAATGGTCAACGAAGGTCTCATGTTCAAGTTCCTATAATGTTGTTTAAATCTACTTTCTTCCATCAGTTAACGCTACAAATAAATTTAAACAACTCTATACTTCAAACATGAATTATATAACTCGAAACACTAAGTTAACTTTTTACACTCAAGAATTTCCAACTTAATAACTCAATTTAGTACATGATTGGTATAATTTTGTTGGGACTTTTTCTATGTCATCATATTGCCATATGTATGTGAGGATATGACATTTAACTTGATTGATATTGATTTTGGCATTTAAAAGCCCGTGAACTATTTTGATGAAATTGTCTAATTCAAAAAAGAAGAAAAATAATTTTTAAAAAAATACACATAATTTTAACTAGGGGCAAAAAAAAAAAAAAAAAATTATTGGATGTCGACGTTGGGGACCTATCTTGGCATTTAGATTTCAATACAATGAAACTGACTAGAGAGGGAAGAGAAAATAGCAAGTCAGGGACAAAGAACAAAAATGTCCAAGTCCACAGTGTTTATGTCTGACGTTATGGAAGTGTCGATGAAAATATTGATAAAATATTATTAACGACATAAATTTATGAAATGGTATCGAGAAAATTGTGAACTAAATGGACTGTATCGACTTTTCATTAATATAGATAGTTTTAATAATGTTGAAACTAAAATCAACTAGAAATTATCAGTTGACTGTAAATGAAATTAAGTTGAAATGATTATAGATCACGTCCATAGAAGTGTAAATTGATTCAATTATGAATTTGGAGTTGTAACTAATACAATTTTGAAGTTTGATAGTTTAAATTAATTTTCGATAAAAGTACTTTTAGTCTTTTAAGTTTCAAAATGTTAAATTTGTATCTTGAGTTTTGAGTTTAATTTTTAGTTGGTACCTAAGTTTTAGAATATTAAATTTTATTGACTTTAGTTTATATTTGATCTCTACGTTTCAATACTTTACACTTTTACTCTTGAAATTTTACTAATGTTCATTTTGATATTTGACATTAGCTAATTTCAATTAATTAATTTAAAATAATTATATATTATGTGAAATTTAATTAGTAATTTGAATAGCGTTGGAAAATTAGTGAAAACTAATTTAATCATAATTGATTGAATTCTTTTAAATTATTTAATAAACATTAAAATCAAAACGGTAAATGAGTGTGTTTTAGTGAAAAATCAAGTGTGAAACTTTGAGCTTTAGGGGCCAAATTGATATAAAACTCAAAATTCAAGAATAAAGATGTAACATTTTGAAATTCGATAACCGAATAGAAATTGAACCCAAAACTTAGTTTAGATATTTTTCTTTAATTTTTTTCCTTCAAAATGTAAAAGATAAAAAACAAACTTTAACAACATGATAATCACATGTTTGGGAGAGATTCTAAAATGGTTAAAATCACTTTTCTCATTTTTAACGTCGTTCAAAAATGCTTTTGATCATTCAATTGAATAGTATGAAAATTGTATTTAAAAGTGTGAAATTAGACATTGAATTGAATTTGAGTTATTAAAAATACAATTTGAGTGATTTCAAATATGACAAAAATAATTTTAACTTCAAAATCACTCCAAACATGCACTAAGTAAGTGTTTGGGCTCCTAACTTCAAGTAGATGGAGTTAGAGATGTCCATTTTTCCCATGAAAACGGGATCCCGCGGGGTGGAGATTCCCCAGTTAGACGGGGAATGGGGGAGAGAGTGGGAGAAGAAAATTCTCCGTGAGTTAAACGGGGACGAGGACGGGGAATGCATTCTTCATCCCCACCCCAATTAGCTTCTACATATTTATTTAGTATAGTTATCTAATGTTATGTTATTATTATTATTATATAAATATTACATTTAAGTTTCAAATTTGATTATTTATTAGGAAAGATAATGACTATGTTTAAATTGAATATTTAAATTTAGATTATATATGTGAATAATTTTATTTATATTTATTTCTTTCTACTAAAAAAATTAATTATTTTTTTATGTTAAAATTTGAGTAATTTATCTTTAAATTCAAATTGTCAGGTAAAACTAACCATAATAAACAATTTAGTGATAAAATTAATTATTTAATTAAAATTTATTCACATTAGTGATTTAAATTAATTGGTTTTTTTTTTAAAAAAAAAATAACGGCAAAAAATTTTCCGCAGAAATCCTCGCCCCGATCCCATGAGAATAAAATGGGAAGTGGGGAAGGAAATGGGGAATGACATCCCAACGCTCCTGCCCTGTGACATCTCTAAATAGAGTAGGCTAGCCCACTCTATTAATAGTTAATGTTTCCAACTATTATAATCTACAATTAACTTCAATATTACTATTTCAAATCTCTTTTTATTACCATATTTAATATTTCCTACTCATCTTTTTTCTTTCTTTATTTGTTATTTCTTACCTAAACTAAAATAGCATGTACATTAAACACCGACTATTATAAAACTGACTAAAATAGTCTCCACTACAAACATATCCTATATTATTATAATCCACAAGCTATAATAACCAACTCAATATCCTAAATGTCGACCGATGCTATGTTCGAATTTGACGGAATAGGTCGATGAATTGAATATGTATAATTAAACATCAATGTCGATGATGGGAGAGAACAAGAAGGGTGGGACCAAGGCTAGGTTTGCCTTTGTGCCCTAAAAAGTCAGCCGCGGTATTTCATTTCTTTATAAATTTAAAAGATATAAAGAAAAAATGACAAAAATAATAATAATAATAATAATTATTATTATTATTATTTTAAAGGCTATTTTTAAAGCAGCTGCGGAGGCTAGTTTCCTCCAGCTTCTGACTAGATTTTGTCAACGGTTTCTAACCCATTCCCCTTCGTTGATTTTAAATACCATTCCTGGTTTCCCAGAACTTGCCCCTTTTTTTCCTTTTATTTATTTATTTATTTTTATTTCATTCTCTTTTTTTTTTTCTCTATATATATATCCCAAACTTTTGCCTCCAATTCTCCACTAAACACTCAAATCCATTTTTCAATTTTATTTTCCTTTCCTTTAATTTCTCTCTCTCAGTTCTCATTCAGGTGGCTGCATGTTCGTCCAAATCCTCTTTTTTTTCTCTCTATGTTTCATGCACTGTTTGTTTGTTTGTTAATATAATGTTCTTTTTTTTGGTAGTTTTGAAATATGACTCCCGGAATGGCAGTTGAGAATGACAATACCGTTATGGCATTAGAAGCTCAAATGTACCAAAAGGGTGTGAAGCATCTTTGTGACAACGGCTTGAATAAGCTCCCTTCCAAATACGTCCTCCCGAACTCCGACCGCCCCGACGCCTACAAATCTGCTCACCTCGATGTCCCGGTTGCTCTCGAACTTCCCGTCATTGACTTCTCCCAGCTCTACGGCCCCAACCGCCGTTACGTCCTCCGTTCTCTTACCAAAGCCTGCGAAGAATATGGCTTCTTTCAGGTAATTCATTGATGCGTTACAATAAATTTAATCTTTGTTTTTTTTTGCAGTCCATGGAAAAAAATTTAAAAACTTTTAGAGAAAAAAAAGATGGAGGAGAAGTTTTATTCAAGTATACAAATTAGTACAAGTCTGTCACTGCTAAGGTTTTTTACACGTGTTTACTATAATCTTTGATTATGTAGATAATAAACCATGGAATTTCAAATGATGTGATATCAAACATGAGAGAAGTTTGTTCAAAATTCTTCGAGCTTCCATACGAGGAAAGAGCCAAATACATGTCATCCGACATGCATGCGACAGTACGTTATGGGACAAGTTTCAACCAAAACAAAGACAATGTTTACTGTTGGAGGGACTTCTTGAAGTTGACTTGCAACCCTAATCTGCACGAACTCCTCTCCGGCTGGCCATCGTCTCCGTCAGGATTCAAAGACTCGGCATCGACATATGCGGAGGAAACCCAAGGGCTATTCCTAAGTCTGGTGGAAGCCATTCTTGAAAGCTTAGCAGGAGATATGGAGAAAGATGAAAACTTGTTGAATGAGTTTGAAAGAGGAAGCCAATTAATGGTGGTGAATTGTTATCCACAATGTCCTGAGCCAGAACTAACCCTAGGAATGCCACCTCATTCTGATTATGGCTTTCTCACTCTTCTTCTTCAAGATCAAGTTGAAGGTCTTCAAATTCATTACCAACAAAAATGGGTCACTGTTCAACCTTTGCCCAATTCCTTTGTTGTCAACATTGGTGATCATCTAGAGGTTGGTTTTTCTTTCATTTTCCTACTTCTTTAATTTATTAACAAATATATTACGCTATGCTCTTATCGACTTTCTGATACGATTCATTATAATAATGTTTTCAGTGATGTTTTTAATACTATATTAAGAAGACGTGTGAATTTTTTACTAAACCTTTTAGTTTATGCGCTCCAGTCTTTTCTACTTTATTTAATGGATAGATTGAACTTTTTTTCTTTTTCTTTTTTCATTTTGTAAGAAGGATATACTTTCTTATTGATGTGTATATTCTTTAAAACTTTCATTGGGTAACATTCCTTTTCAAAAATAGTGGTATATATGTCATATGTGTATTGGATTAAAAGATAAAAACTCACTAATTACTAGTTTGGTTAAATAAATTTAACTTTTTTATTTCATATTTGGGTAGGCGAATTTATATGGTTAATGGTTGGTTTGGATATTGACCAATTAAGTGAAGGGGAAAATACTTCTTATGGTCTAATTTTCATTTCATCCATAGGTTCAAAATATTACACTTTTACTAGTCATTAAATTTTGAGTTTGATTTTAATAAAGTCCTTATGTTTCAAAATGTTACAATTTTACTCTTAAATTTTGAGTTCTATTTCAATTGGGTCCTTAATTAGGTTTTGAAATTTGTTCTTTAACATCGATCTTCACTAAATATTTACTTTTATTAGTCTTTGGCATTAATATTTATTAATTAATTTAAAATAATTATGAAGTGAAGTTTTAGAATGAATAATAATATTGATGAAGAAATAGTGAAAAGTAATTAATTATAATTTTTTTGGTTAATAAATATCAACTATGAAGATGAAAAATTAGTATTTAATGAAGAATGGAAGTTAAAAGTTTAGCATTTATACCTAGGTACCAAATTGAAATCTCAAAGTTAAAATTGTAACAATTTCAAACATAGAGATTAAATTGAAATCACACTCAAAACTTAATAACTAAGGTCCCGTTTGGTAACCATTAATTTTAGTATTTTTGTTTTTGAAAATTAAGTATATTTTCTCTTCATTTCTTAAAATAATTTACATCTTTCCTAAGTACAATAGTTGAATTCTTAGCCAAATTCCAAAAACAAACACAAATTTTTAAAAACTACTTTTTTTAGTTTTCAAATTTTGGCTTGATTTTTTAAACCATTGGTAAAAAGTAGATGCCAAATGAAAAAAATTAGCAGTTTAAGTAGTGTCTATAGGCTTAATTTTAAAAAACAAAAAACTAAAAATGAAATGGTTACCAAACGAGACTTAAAAGTATAAGATTTTGAAACCTAAAAATCAAATGAATACTAAACCCAAAACTCAGGACAAGAAAAGTATTTTTCCCCAAAAAAACAATAATCAATCATTCCTAATGTGTCATATATATCATCCACAGTCTCTCTTTATGCCACTAACACACAGATCAACCAGACTGTAAACAAATTAGAGTCAAATTTTAGGTATAGGGGTCTCTAAATATATAATTTGCAAATTGGGGGCTTAATAATAATAATAATTTAATTTAATTTTTTAATTGATGATATAGATATTCAGCAATGGAAGGTACAAGAGTGTTCTACATAGGGTTGTGGTGAATGCAAAGAAGGCAAGAATGTCAGTGGCAACATTACATAGCCTTCCTTTTGATTCAACAATTAAGCCATGGCCAAAGCTTGTGAATGAACAGAATCCAAGGCTCTATAAAGACACTGATTTTGGTATCTTCCTTGATTACATTACCTCTTGTGAGCCTAAGAGGAAGAATTTCTTAGACTCTAGGAAAATCATATATTGACTAAATATTTTAATTTATTACTAGGACAATATGTATAATGTCAGAAATATATTTATATATATATATATATAGATGTTGATATAATTAATTAAGTTTATTTTGTGGGTCTCAAGGGTAGTTTTGGCAAAAGGTAAAAGCCAAGGAAACCCTAGTTTATAGATGATATTGATGGCAAAAATTGTCGTTTTTGTATAATTGGAATGTGAAAGTGAAGAATTTGAGAAGATATAATTTTTAGTGTATTGTTGTTGCTGATTTAATGCTTACCATATAATGTCAAGTTTTAATATAGTGCTAGAGTGAAAAAGGGATTAAGTTCAATAATAATGTCTTTTTTTCAAACTAAAGATAAAAAGAAGGGTACCTAAAAAAACAAATTTTAAAAAATAAGAATTTGGTAAAAATCACGAATCGGGTACACGAGTCCCATCAATTCGATCACCGCCACTGTGGCTAGTAGGTGGTTGTCATGTCACATTACTTGTGGACCAGATTATCAATGTTCTAGGTTTTTTTTTTTTTTTTTTAACAATGTACTAGAGGTCGAGGGATCAACAAACGCATCTGGATATCTCAACTATGTTGACACATTCTTAGCATTCTCATCACGTCGCAGTTCCAAATGTTATGCACTATCGATGATCTAATTCACTTAAGTTTTTTTTTTTTATATAGTAAAATTAGGGATATGGGGATTCAAACAATGGACTTCGTGGTTTCTAGCACATTTGAATACCAATTAAGCAATTAAGTAAAAAACATAAGATTAATCATGCAAATTTTTATAATTAACTCGTTGGATCTAAATTTTAATTACGGGAAGCTATGAAACATAGATACTTCATGTGAGGCAAAGAATCAGTATCAGATACGTATCAGATACCGATACTTCTCAGATATGTATCTGACACGCGATTTAACGTATCTATACTTTCAGATACTCACGCGATTTGACGTATCTATTTCTATGACGTATTTTTTTTAAAAGAAAAAAGACAAGTAACTCATCTAATCTTTCCCAATCTAAAATTAGGCAACCTTAAAGCTCACTACTCGAGTCCAAAACTAAAAGAAAAATAAATAAATAACGAACCAAACTGTACACTAGAATCGTCTAATCTCCATCTTCACATTTGAGTCTCCACAAAGTCCACCAAAATATAAACCATTTGGATATCTTCAACAATAAGTTCTTCGTTTATCTTCATACTTCTCTCTCTAATCTTCTTCTTCTTTGTTATATGAGTCACTTTTCTATTGCATTTTATTAACTATTATATTTCAACATCTTAGATGTTGCTTTTTTTGTATTGTATTTTAGTATATGTATTCTATTTTGTACTATTGTTATGAACTTGTATGCTATATTTATTTATATCCTATATTTTTTAAAGAAAAAAATGTATTTTTAATGTATCAATATCCTCATTTTTTAGGAATATATATATTAAAAAATATATAAAAAAATGATATATCCTTAGATGTATTTGTATCTTAGTTTTTTAGAAATTGACGAATCGTCGTATCCGATTGTATCCATATCGTATAACCGTATCTGTGTCTGTGCTTCATAGACGGGAAGACGTTAAGTTTTTTTTTTTTTTTTCAAACTTTTCAAACAAGAATTAGTCTTTTCTTTTAAGTTTAACAATTTTTGGTACAAATGTGTTTGTATATTTGATAGGAAAGTATGAACTTTTTTTCTTTTTTCTTTTTTTCTCTTTTACGATGAAAACAATTATTTAATGAAACCCAATGTCAAACATTAGCTCAAAGCCATCATAAGTTCTTAGCAAACAAAAACATATTTTTGACTTTGGATTTATTTACGTTGAAATTCTTGAAGCCACCAATTAATTTATTTATTAGGCCAAGAAAATGAAAAATAGATCGGTAAAGCCATTCGTCACTCTCTCTATATATATAAATATAAAGTCTATCGCATAACGAATTATGATATTAAATAATTAAATAGAAAGCACAAAAATTGATATAATAGTATCAGAAGTATTTTTCTATTAAATATGATTAATTTGTTTCCTCACTTCTATGTAAGGAGAGTTAAAAATTTTCAAAAATTGAAAAATTAAGATGTCGCTCGATAAATTTTATTTCTAAAAAAAAACTTATAAACAATATATCTATTTATAAATTTTTTTGTTTTGTTATCCACTATCTACCAACGTTTTTAAAACTAAAGTAAAACTTTTTTTCTTAAACTTATTTCTGTTTTTAGTATCTTTTATATAGAATTCAATCATTTATTTAATAGATGTGAAAAGTAAATACGAGAATTTGAAAAAATATATATACACACAAATATAAATTTTAGAAACATAAAAATAAAAATAAATTTGAGGTTATTTTTAAATATAGCAAAATATCAATATTTATTCGTAATAGACATATATCAGATGATAGATAGTAAAATTTTGCTCCATCTCAAAATATTTCAGTAATTTATCCATCTACCTATAGATTTGATATCAAACACCTGCCTAATATTTTACCATTCATTTTGCAATCAACAAATCAGTTCAAATTAGAAATAACTTAAAAAAAGTAATCTTCTTTTTCAGACAAATTTAAAATAATTGGCCTCATCCTTAATTACAAACAAAGAAAGCAAATGCATTTCATATATCCAAAACATATCCTTAGTCGGCGATGACATAAAAATGATAACATTTTTTTTCCATTATTATTTTAATATGGGAGATTTTCTTTCCTTTCCTTTCCTCTTTTTTTTTTTTTTTTTTTTTTTTTTGAATGGGAGCTTTTGTATCTTATAATTACTTTCATATTATTTTGTAGTATTATTTCATATGTAAATTTTTCTCTTCATAGTCATTTAAATTCTCAAGATTACTTGTATTTGCTCATCTAAAGCCTAAAGGTCGCATTGTTTTACCAAATAGTACACTTTTTTGGGATGTTGTTTCCAACAACTAAATCTATTCAAAATTCGTATTTAGCATATTTAATTATTTATAATTATTTATGATTATGACTCTAAAGATTAGAGAAGTGCACTATATAAACTCTCTAACCCTAGTAGTGCCGTTTTGTATTCAGAAAAAATTCTCTATAAAAATATTGTTATTCCTCTACTCGTGAACGTAACTCACACTGTTAGTGAACTACATATATCTGTGTATCGATCTTTCTTTACGTTTCTTTTGTATTCTTTAATTGTTGATTCTGTAACATACTTAGATCACAAATTAATAAAAATATTTACTTATATATACTATATATATCTCATCTATATTCTTAGTGTGTGTTTGATTTAACTTTTAAGTATTTAGTTTTGAAAATAAATCATTTTGGAAAAAATTGAAATGTTTGAAAATCGTTCGAAATAACTTTTATGAAACTCTTTCAAAGTGTATTTTAAATATTTTTTATCAAAAGAGTTTAAATAAAAATACATTTTTATCTAGTCATTCTAAACAAGTCCACAAGTTGAAAAGTATAACCTCTCACTTATATTTGCAAAATAAATAAATAAATAAATACTTTTCCTAACCATATTTCTCTCAATATACAAAATATCAACCTTAGGAACAAGTTGATGAGAGATCATTTGTTATCTCTTAGATTTTTATGCGGGACGAAAATATCTATAGATATGACAATATATTCATTAATATAATTGTAAATTGAACGATTCGATATTAATATTAAATATTCATAGATATCTCACACTTCTATAAATGCTCGTAAAACATAGAAAATGTCATATATTTAGTTCAATATGAATATGACTACTAATAACAATATTCATAATTTAGTTTTGGAGTAAAAACAACTTAATCATTAATTTAAATAAATATTACGTATTCCACAACTCACAATATATCTGTTGATATCGATATATTCGTTGATATATCCATAAAATTGAGATTTCAATATCAATATCGATACCGATATTTTAATCTTAAAAATAAATCAATCGACCCATAATACTTCAGGAAACTTTCAATTTTGTTTATGTTTTAAATCCCCGCCATTTTATCACTAGTGTATTAAAAAGAAATCTGGATTAGGACCTTCTATAAGAAAATTAATGTCAAATTTTTATTTAACAATAGTCTAACGTTAAATTTTTATTTCATCAACATATTAAGTCTTCTTAACAAATGAACATCAACATTCCAATTTGTTCTCCACTCTTAAAATGTCTATGTTAGTTCTTAAACTTTTAAAAAATAACTATTTCCGTCTTTAATATTATTCTAATTTTAACAAATTAATGACAGATGTCTTAGAGTATGTGTTGCATACACAAGCATAATTTCAAGTCAAATAAGTTAGAGACAAACATCAGGCAATACATATCATTAACGCAGAAAAATAACCAAGACTAAAATGATTATCTTTTAAAGTTGAGGGACAAAAATAAACATTTTAAAAATTCAAGGACTAAAGTAAAAAGAACTTAAAATGTTAAGCAAAGAAAACAAATATGTTGGAAGTTTAGAAACTAAGAGGAAGCTTAAATCAATTTTTTTTTTTCTTTTGAATAAGTCAATAATCTAATAAACACAAATAAAAAAGTTTGATGGACCTATTATACACAATCTCAAAAGATTAAGTGCCAGAATTTGTAGTAGACGAAGTTTACTATTATTTCGAGTTAGAATTATGAATTTAATAAGATGAAGGACCAATTTGAAAATGATGTTAGAGGTTAGAGAGTAGAGACCAACCTATGGCATACTTTTAAAGACATTACCAAAACAAAGAATTTAAAATTGGTATAAAAAGAATCTTTTTTAGAATAAAAATTTTGAAAAATTATGGGAAAAAACTTCCTTATTCCTTAATTTCAAAACTTCGGGTCAAGTCCGGCTGTTTTATTTGGATCGGCGGGGAGACTTGACCCGAGTTGCCGCATGCTCTTGACTCGACCCGATCTTCGTTGACCCGATTCCAGGTCAACCAATCTAGTTGACTTTTGGCCATTTCCATACTCGCTATGAATACCTAACGCCTTGCCGCGACCAACGGTGTCTTTTTTAGCTCCCACGTCAAACATGGGCCCCACGTGGATTTTCTGTCATTTTTATAATATATCTAATCTACTACATTATTGATTGTTTAATTTCATTTAATTTTGATGTTTTATATATATATATATATATATATTTATTTATTTATTTAATTTAGGACATAAATTACCATTCTTTTTATCTCTTAAGTTTAATTTAGGACACTTTTACCTTTGTAAAATTTTAGTTTTTATTTGATCTAGAATGTTATATTTTTATCCTAGAATTTTGAGTTTAGTCTTTTGTTTTATCTTTAAATTTTAATATCTTATACTTTTACCTTCAACTTTTTTTATTAATGCTCACTTACATATTTAACGTTAACTTTCAGAAAATTAATTTAAAATGATAATGATTTGAATTTTTCTAAGGAAGATTTTCAAAAAAAAAAAAAAAAAAAAAAAAAAAAAAAAAAAAAAGAGAAGATATTCACGAAAATACAAAATTTAATTCTAGTTGTGATAGACATTGACAATGTCTGTCATAGATAGACGCGGATAAAAGTCTATCAGTGATAGAAACTAATAGAAACTGATAGAAGTCTATCATTAATACTGTTAGTGATAGAAACTAATACAAGTCTATTATTGATAGAGTTAATAGAAGTATATCAGTGTATACTAGTGTTTTTTTTTTTTTTTTGTTATTTTTATAAATAGTTTGACATTTTTTCTATGTGAAAATTTCTCTTTTTTTAATTAATTTTATTGGTCATAAAAAAATCAATGAAAATTAATTTAATTATGATCGTTTTAAATTAATTAATTGTCAATAATATCTTAGACAAATAGTGAGTATCTAGTGAAAAATCAAAGTTACGAGTATAAATCTTGAAACCCTCCAAATTGAAACAAAACTCAAGAGTAAAAAGAAAAGGTAACATTTTAAAACTTACCAACCAAATAGAAATTATACCTAAAATTCTAAAGTTGAACCCAAAATCTAGAGACCGAGAAATTATTTTTCTCTTTAATATATTGTTTTGTTGCTTCTCCTAAATATTATAGATTTGTTGTTATTGTGTGTGAAATTGTAGCTGTCAAGGGACACAACACAAAGAAAATTAGACACTGGAATTCTTTGACCACACACACCACAACAACATTATATAAAATTAAGTAAACCTTAAAGTCAATTTAACGCGATTTTATGGTTCTGACTAAACAAAATAATAATAATAATCATTCCAACTTTATTGTTAATTTGTGATGAATTTTTCTCCCAATGTGCTAGATTGTCATCTATGCTACGTCATTGAAGTGTTGGTGATAGCGTAGTATGGTTTCTTTATTCATTCAATTTTCTTTTATTTTTAATTGATATTTTCTCATTCTGCTGGGTGCTTCATTATTCTTAATAAAATATTATTAAATACAATAATATAAGAAAAATAAATAAATTCCTCTTTTAAGATTTTTATCAATATTATTATTTTTAATTATTATGTAAATTTAACAGATTTTATTTGGGTACGTATTTCTTCCAATTTCCTTTCATTCAAGCTATTTGGACACTAAATTGGAGGTCAATAGGCTGCTTTGATTATCAGATGATGGACGAAGCCCGGTTGCAGTGGGCTCTTTATTACTCGGCCCACAATATAATTGAAGCATATTAGTTGGGCCGTAGCCCAACTTGAACAGCAGCAATTTTAAGGAACAAGATACCTCAATTACGCTTGAAAATATCTGCCCTTAAAAGGGATAGAATCAACTTATGAAGCACAGACATGGATACATATGTGAGATATGGATACAATAGGATACAACGCTATGTCATTTTTAAATATAGGATATAGGTAAATTTAACATAATGACAATAGTACAAGATACAATACAAACAATGAAATACAATATAAAAAGCAATATAAGAGATATTGAAGTATAATGGTCAATAGAATGCAATAGAAAAGAGACTTAGGTTGATCAAGGAAGAAGAACAAGATTAGAGGGAGAAGTATGAAGATAAATGAAGAACTTCTTAGTCGAAATACTAAAGATATTCAAGTGAGTTATATTTTTGTAGAACTTTGTGGGAACTCAAACGTGAAGGTGAAGATTAGATGTTTCTAGAGTTTAGTCGTTTATTTATTTATTTATTTTTGGATTGGGACCGTGAGTTTTTTATATGGGCTACTTGGTTTTGAGTTGGGAAATATTAGATGAATTGCTTATCTTTTCTGCAAAAAAAGGTCCCGCGTAAAAACAGATACGTCCAATCGCGTGTAAGATACGTACTTGGAAAGTATAGAGGAGTATCGTAATTTGATACGTACTTTTTACCTCACATAACTTATATGTACTTCATAGGAACCAACATATATTTGTTAACTTATTTATTTCATGAAAAATTTACTTCTTTTCTTTTCCTTACATACATTTTTGATACATGAGATTTTAATTTAGTATGTATTTAGTTGTTTAATAGCATTTGAGTAAGGAGGTTAAATAGATTGATATTGTATTTTAAAAGATAAAACAAGCTCTTCCGAGAAAAATTAGAAAAAAAAACCTGTTTTTGGTCGTCATGTGGATGCATAGGTGGGAAAAATGAATTCATAATATATGACCAACAGACCATACGGAGGGAAATGGTGAGAGGAACGTCTAATTATGTTCGACTGCACCATCTGTTGTTCTAAGAATACATGTAGAAGGTCAAGTTTATCTTAGGTGAAAGGTAATCTATCTATAGTAATGTAAAAAGTGGACTCCAATTTGTTATTTTTGTTGTTGTTTATATGTTGTAAGGCCCACTTCAAATCTATAATCAAATCATACAAACTTGAGGAATGGAATGTACTATTCGGTCACATTTATTATTATATTATCTTTACTGTTATCATTAAGGTCAAGCAGTTACGGTAACAATAACGATAACAGTAAGATATGAAATATTCACAATTCTAGGTAAATGTAATAAAAAATAATCCAATTATGTTTGCAATTCAAATCTATTATGATTCATTCACTAATGAAATCTCATTATAATTTCACCAATTTTCATTATGATCTAGTAAAACATGACCTAATTGATAATGTGAGTGAGCGGGATTGTATGGGGGAAGGAAACCATTTTTACGAGATGGCATTCTTGAACTATAATTTAAAAATGTAATTTTTACCTTAGTTTTAGAACTACAATTTATGCAAACTATTTAAATAGTGAACCCAAAACTTATGCTCATGTCGGGTGGTTAACAAATCTCATGCATGTCCATGATGTCAAATGAACATTTGCCCAACTTTATTGGGGATTTAAATTAAAATACCATCGTGGTTTTAAAATTTTAGATTTCATTTTATTTTAACTTAGAGGTCTTTTTAAATATAAAAATATTTATATTTTATAACAAAAATTTGTAAAAGTATAAAACATTTTTAGAATTTTTTTTTTTTTTTTGTTAGAAAGTATAAATATTTTTTGAATTTTTCTATTTATAAGAATTTTTCTGTTTTTTTTAAATGTCTAAATTTAATGTTTTATACTTTCAATAAATTTTAAAATTAGTACTAAGTCATACAAGTTCACCTTTTATCATTAAATAAAATGGGTTAAATGTTAATAATAATTGATAGTGTGTATGGTAGACATAGTATTTGGTCCGGCTTGATATTTAGAAATTTTATTTTTTCTTTTTTTTTTTCGGTTAATGGTGTAACATCCTAATTTTTTTATTTTGTAATTAAGTTTTTTTTATTGTTGGCTACTTGGATAAATTATATGAGATTTATGTTTTTGGGCTAAGCTAAAATATGATTTAATTATTTGGAATTAATTGAGTTTTATTTTGGCTTATATTTTGGGAGATTTGATTATCTATGGAGATAATTAAATATGTATATTAGATTTTTTTTTAAAAAAAGAAAAGGAAAAAATATATATAAATATATATATATATTTTTTGGGAGATAATTAAGGAATTTGTTTTTTTAAGGGAAAAGGAAGAGTTTAATTTGGTTATATATATTTATGGAAAGGGATAAAGGAATGAAAACAAAAAAAAAAAGAAAAAAAAAAGAAAAGAAAATTAAATTTACTTCTCTCTCCTCAACCCACACGCACGCAATGTCGTTGGATCTCCTTGCAAGCGCCACCGCAAGCAGTGCCTCGTTGTTCCGTCGCCGCCACCGTGGGTCCCAGCCGCAGCTATGAGTTCCGTCGCTGCCGCCGTGAGCTCCTCGCCGCAAGTAGCACCGCCTCCTTGCCGTTCCGTCGTCACTGCCTTTTTTAGATTTAGGATTTGGATTTCGAGGTGTTGCTAATAAAGAAAGGACCATTCTCTACATCGAAGAGTTTTAGTTTGGGTAAGTTTTGTGTCTGTTGGTTATTCTTTTGGATTGAGAGGAATAGTGGAAAAAAAAATAAGTTATTGATTTTGGAATTAATTCTTGATCAGATTGGCTACTTGAATCAAGTTTTGGAATTTGTCTTGGATCAAGCCACAACTTTGAGTTGATTCAAGTTTTCCGAAGGTTTTAAGGAATTATTTGTGTGGACTTTTTTGACCAAGTTGAGGTAAGTGATACTATTACTGGTGCCTTCGTGCCAGGCGATCTAGATTAGACTTATCAAGTTACTTGGTTGACTCTGGAGCATGAATTTTGTTTGACAATATGTTTTGCTAGTTGCATGGTAGTTACAAGTATTATGAGCATGTTAAAACTTCTAATCAGTACTGATATTATGTATGTGATGCATGAATAGACCAGCAGAGCGATTTATTGTCTTGCCTTGACGCGTGTTATTATTATGTTTGACGGTGTGCCTACGGGCCGCTAGACATGCGTGAAACGATAGGTTAACGTTCATGTTATTATCATGTTTATCGGTGTGCATACGGGCCGCTAGACATGCGTGAGCCGACAGGTTTACGTTCATGTTACTTTTATTTTCATGTTTCATGTTTTGACGGTATGCCAACAGGCCGCTAGACATGCATGGGTCGACGGGTTCACGTTCATGTTATTATCATATTTGACAATGTGCCTACAGGTCGCTAGACATGCGTTTCAAGGCAAGATAGTACGTCTTTTGGTTTTCCTTTCATCATCAAAAACTGATGTAACTGTATGAGCCACGGGCGATTTTTTCTTTACTCATGGATGCATAGTCTGATCCCGGTAATAGGATCACTTACTGAGTATTTTATACTCAACCTTTATCCTTATTTTTTTTTTAGGTAAGGGCAAGGACACTCGGGCGATTGACAAGAGGAATCTGTGACAGTGCCAAAGGAACCAGAATTCGCTTCCACATTTGACTGTTTATATTTTCACATGTTTTGTTTTTATCCATTCATGGATTTATCATAATTTAATTAATTAATTTATCTATCTATTTATTCATTTTTTTTATAAATTGTTTCTTGTTAAAAAAGATGCCCGGGTTGAAGGATTTAAGATTTTGAGATATGTTAGAACATTTTTTTTATAGACTTAATGCAGTTTAAGATTATGATTATTTTCTTTAATTTACTTTATTTTCTTCAATGAGAATATTTATGCATGTATGCAGTAGCGATCCCTTTTTTAGTAGTCCTAGAAAGTGGGGTTGTTACAGTTGGTATCAGAGCCCGTGTTTTGGGATTCTGTAGACTGACTTATTATGTAAGTCCAGATTGTTCCTTTGGCAAAATGGATTCTTCGTCGTCGCCAGGTATGTCCTTTATGAAAAGTATTTAGAATAATATGCATCTGAGTTAATAGCATTTATGATTGCAATTGATGTGTTTTGTGCTAGTAAGGAAAGTAGCTAAGGGGTGGTTGCGAATAACTTTCAGGAAAATGGTTCGTGTTAGGGGAACATAGGGTTACCGGAAGGGGGCGTGTTCCCATAGAGCAGAATCCGTCAGTTCAGGATCAAGATCCTTATGATGAGGATCCACAAGTTCAAGATGCACAAGTTCAGGACCCTCCGGTACCAGAGGATTTCTTGCCACCTAGGGGCCTCTCAGGGTCAGGGTGGCCGCGAACCCGAACACAAAGTAGAGCTCAGCACACGGCCATGCCCCCACAGACGCAACCCACCCCTGTCGCTCCAGCAGAAGTTACCGATTGGGCAGCCACTATTGGGGAAGTAGTTACATCAATTGTGTTGGGTAAGGTAAAGGACATGTTGGACGAATGACTTGCTCAATTTGCCCAGTACCATTAGACACCACCACCACAGGATCAGGTGCCACAAGTCCAGACTCAAAACATGATCCAGAACCAAAGCATGTCGGGCCTTTCAGTGGAGGCCAAACATTTGTGAGATTTTAGGAAGTATTACCCCATCACCTTCAATGGGTCACTAAAGGACCCTACCAACACAGAATTATGGATATCCTCGATTGAAACGATTTTTCGTTATATGAAATGCCCAGAAGACCAGAAGGTGCAGTGTGCCGTTTTTATGCTTACCGACAAGGCTCGCATCTGGTGGCCGTCGACAGAAAGGATGTTGGGTGTAGAAGAGGATCCAGAGACTTGGGAGCAGTTTAAGGAGAACTTTTACGCAAAGTATTTCTCTGCCAACCTGAGGTACAATAAGTAGAGGGAGTTCTTGGAGCTGAGGCAGGGACACAGGTCAGTGGAGAAGTATGACCAGGAGTTTGACACCTTATCCTGTTTTGCCCCAAAGTTGGTCGCCACGGAAGCCATGAGCGCAGAAAGGTTCGTTTAAGGCCTAAAAGACAGTATACGACGTATCATGCGAGCATTCAAACCAACCACTCATGTTGAAGCACTTCGTTTGGTAGCCGAGATGGACCCACAGTCAGGAGATGAGTTTTCACGAGTATTCGGGGCGGGACCTTCCTCAAGTCAAAAGAGGAAGGTAGATCAGAAGGCTTTCAAGCCTCACCCCTATTAGAAGGTTCAAGGTTCAGACAGATCGCTTCGTCATTTTAGGCAGCAGGCTGCCGAGACTGGTACGGTGGAGAGGATGCGACCGGTGTGTAGCTCGTGTGGAAGACGTCACTAGGGTCGATGTTTGGCAGGCACAGAAGTTTGTTTTCATTGCAAGCAGGAAGGGCACTCGATAGATAGATGTCCTGCTAGAGGCACATTTGGTTTTGGGAACTAGTTTGTAGGCCGTGATCAGAGGAGTTCGGATAGGCCCCAACATCAACAAAGTCGTGTTTACTCTACCACCCGACAGGAGGCCGAGAAAACAGGCACTGTTGTGACAGGTACGCTCCCAATCTTGGGGTTTGATTCGGGTTCGTCCCATTTGTTTATATCATCGCTGTTTGTTAAGCATGGCATGTTAGAACTAGAGCCTTTACACTTTGTGTTGTCAGTTTCCACTCCGTCTGGAGAAATTATGTTAGCAAAGGAGAAGATAAAAGCATGTCAGATTGAAGTAGCGAGTCATACCCTGGATGTGACTTTAGTAGTCTTGGACATGCGGGATTTTGATGTGATTTTGGGCATGGATTGGCTAGCTGCTAACCATGCCAGTATAGATTGCTCTCGCAAGGAGGTAATCTTTAACCCTCCCACGAGAGCCAGCTTTAAATTTAAAAGGGCAGGGACTGTGGTCCTACCCAAAGTGATTTCTACCATGAAAGCCCAGAAGTTACTTAACCAGGGTACCTGAAGTATCTTAGCTAGTGTCGTAGACACTAGAGAGCCTAAGATCTCCTTGACTTTGGAGCCAGTAGTACGTGACTACTGGATGTCTTTCCAGAAGAACTCCCAGGTTTGCTGCCGCATCGGGAGATAGACTTTGCTATCGAGTTGGAGCCAGGCACAGCTCCTATCTTGAAAGCTCCATACAGAATGGCTCCAGCAGAACTGAAGGAACTCAAAGTTCAGTTGCAAGAGTTGTTGGATAAGGGTTTCATACGCCCTAGTGTGTCCCCTTGGGGTGCGCCGATGCTGTTTATGAAAAAGAAATATGGGTCATTACGGCTCTGCATTGACTTCAGGGAACTAAACAAGGTGACTATAAAAAATAAGTATCCTCTTCCCAGGATTGATGACTTGTTTGACCAGTTGCAAGGAGCTACAGTGTTTTCTAAGATTGATCTTCGATCGGGGTATCATCGGTTGAGGATAAAGGACAGTGATATTCCCAAGACAGCTTTTCATTCAAGGTATGGGCATTATGAGTTCGTCGTGATGTCATTTAGGTTGATGAACGTTCCTGCAGTATTCATGGACCTGATGAACATGGTATTTAAGGAATTTCTTGACACCTTCGTGATAGTCTTCATAGATGACATTTTGGTTTACTCCAAGACAGAGGCGGAGCATGAGGAACATTTGCGAAAGGTTCTAGAGACCTTGAGGGCGTAACAGTTATATGCTAAGTTTTCCAAGTGCGAGTTCTGGTTAAAGCAGGTGTCCTTTCTAGGGCATGTGGTGTCCAAAGAAGGTGTATCTGTTGATCCTGCAAAGATCGAGGCAGTCACGAGTTGGTCTCGTCCTACCACAGTTGGAGAGGTACGTAGTTTCTTGGGGTTGGCGGGCTATTATCGTCGTTTTATGAAGGACTTTTCCCATATAGCCACCCCTCTGACCCAATTGACCAGAAAAGGAGCTTCCTTTATTTGGAGTAAGGCTTGTGAGGATAGTTTTCAAGATCTCAAGAAAAGGTTGGTTACTGCCCCATTTCTCACCGTACCAGATGGAACGGGTGGTTTTGTTATTTACAGTGACGCCTCCAAGAGAGGATTGGGGTGCGTGTTGATGCAACAAGGTAAGGTAGTTGCTTATGCCTCTCGCCAGTTAAAGAACCATGAACTAAACTATCCCACACATGATTTAGAGTTGGCAGCTGTTGTTTTTGCTTTAAAAATCTAGAGGCACTACTTGTATGGCGAGAAGATACAGATTTTCACCGACCACAAGAGTTTAAAATACTTCTTCACTTAGAAGGAGTTAAACATGAGGTAACGTAGATGGTTGGAGCTAGTGAAGAATTATGATTGCGAGATTCTGTACCACCTAGGAAAGGCAAATGTAGTGGCAGATGCTCTAAGTATGAAGGTAGCCCATTCAACAGCCCTTATCACCAGACAAAGTCGTTTACGTAAGGACCTTGAGCGGGCTGAGATAGTAGTGGTGGTAGGGGAAGTATCTGCGAAGTTAGCACAATTGTCAGTACAACCAAGTTTAAGGCAGAGGATCATTATTGCTCAACACAGTGATCCTTACTTAGTTGAAGTAGCGCAGCAGGTAAAGACAGGACATGGTGGTGAGTTCTCCTTGTCAGCAGATAATGGTCTTACTTTTCGAAGACGTTTATGTGTACCAGCAGATAGTGACCTCAAGAATGATCTGTTATGAGAAGCTCATAACTCCCCATTTTCAATACATCCTGGTAATACCAAAATGTACCAGGACCTAAAACGTTGCTACTGGTGGAATAACATGAAAGTGGAGATAGTAGAGTTTGTCAATAAGTGCTTGGTGTGTCAGCAGGTAAAGGCCCCAAGACAAAAGCCAGCAGGTTTGTTGCAACCTTTGAGCGTACCGGAATGGAAGTGGGAGCATGTCTCAATGGACTTCATTGTAGTTTTTCCGCGAACGGCGAAGGGTTTTACAGTAATTTGGGTTATAGTGGATAGACTTACCAAGCTCGCACAGTTTATTCCAGGGAAGTCTACATATTCAGTGAGTAGGTGGGCCCAGTTGTATATGAAAGAAGTGGTAAGATTGCACGGGGTACCAGTGTCCATCGTGTCTGATAGGGACCCTCGATTTACCTCCAACTTTTGGAAGAGCCTTCAGGCAGCATTGGGTACACGTTTGGATTTCAGTACGACTTTTCATCCACAAACTGAGCGTTTAAACCAGACCCTGGAGGATATGTTACGTGCTTGTGCACTAAAGTTTGCAGGGAGTTGGGACTCTCACCTGCATTTGATAGAGTTTGCCTATAATAATAGTTATCAGGTAACCATTGGTATGTCACCGTTTGAAGCCCTTTATGGGAAGAGTTGTAGGTCACCCGTATGCTGGGATGAGGTTGGTGAGCGAAAATTACTAGGACCTGAGTTAGTACAAACCACGAATGAGGCAATACAGAAGATTAGGGCTCGAATGTTGATGGCTCAAAGCAGGCAGAAGAGTGGAAAGGTGTTTCTGAAAGTGGCACCTATGAAGGGAGTGTTGAGTTTTGGCAAGAAGGATAAGTTGAACCCTCGTTTCATCGGGCCATTTAAGATCTTGGAGCGGGTTGGCCTTGTAGCGTACCGACTGGCCTTACCCCCATCTCTTTCTGCAGTTCACAATGTTTTTCATGTTTCCATGTTGAGGAAGTACATAGTAAACTCATCTCATTTTGTGGATTATAAGCCTTTGCATTTAAATGAGAACCTGAGCTACGAAGAAGAGCCCATTCGAATCATGGCTAGGGAAGTGAAAGTTTTGCACAACAAGAAGATAGCTTTGGTAAAGGTTCTTTGGCGAAATCACCAGTTCGAGGAAGCAACGTGAAAACGCGAGGATGACATGAGGATGCATTATCCCGAGCTTTTTCAGGATTAGAACTTTCGAGGACGAAAGTTTCTTAAGGGGGTAGAATGTAACATCCTGATTTTTTTATTTTGTAATTAAGTTTTTTTTTTATTGTTGGCTACTTGGATAAATTATATGAAATTTATGTTTTTGGGCTAAGCTAAAATATGATTTAATTATTTGAAATTAATTGAGTTATATTTTGGCTTATATTTTGGGAGATTTGGTTATCTATACAGATATTTAAATGTGTATATTAGATTTTTTTTTTTTAAAGAAAAAGATATATATATATATATATATATATATATATATTGGGAGATAATTAAGGAATTTGTTTTTTTTAAGGGAAAAGGAAGAGTTTAATTTGGTTATATATATTTATGGAAAGGGATAAAGGAATGAAAAAAAGAAAAGAAAATTAAATTTACTTCTCTCTCCTCAACCCACACGTACGCAACCCTTTTTCCTTCTCTTCTTCTTCTTCTTTACCTTCCAGCCGCCGCCATCCGCCTTCTAGCCGCCAGCCTTGCCATTTTGGCACCGCTGCAAGCAACGTCGCTGGATCTCCTCGCAAGCAGTGCCTCGCTGTTCCACGCCGCTGCCGTGAGCTCCTCGCCGCGAGTAGCGCCGCCTCCTTGCCGTTTCGTTCGCCGTCACTGCCTTTTTGAGATTTGGGATTTGGATTTCGAGGAGTTGCTAACAAAGAAAGGACCATTCTCTACATCGAAGAGTTTTAGTTTGGGTAAGTTTTGTGTCAGTTGGTTGATTATTCTTTTGGATTAAGAGTAATAGTGGAAAAAAAATAAGTTATTGATTTTGGAATTAATTCTTGATCAGATTGGCTACTTGAATCAAGTTTTGGAATTTGTCTTGGATCAAGCCACAACTTTGGGTTGATTCAAGTTTTCCAAAGGTTTTAAGGAATTATTTGGGTAGACTTTTATGACCAAGTTGAGGTAAGTGATACTATTACTAGTGCCTTCGTGCCAGGCGATCTAGATTAGACCTATCAAGTTACTTGGTTTATTTTGGAGCATGATTTTTATTTGACAATATGTTTTGCTAGTTGCATGGTAGTTATAAGTATTATGAGCATGTTAAAACTTCTAATCAGTACTGATATTATGTATGTGATGCATGTATAGACTAGTAGAGCGATTTATTGTCTTGCCTTGACGCGTGTTATTATTATGTTTGATGGTGTGCCTACGGCCCGCTAGACATGCGTAAACCGACAGGTTAACGTTCATGTTATTATCATGTTTGACGATGTACCTACGGGTCGCTAGACATGTGTGAACCGACAGGTTTACGTTTATGTTACTTTTATTTTCATGTTTCATGTTTTGACGGTGTGCCTACGGGCCGCTAGACATGCGTGAACTGACAGGTTAACGTTCATTTTATTATTATGTTTGACGGTGTGCCTACGGGCCGCTAGACATGCGTGGGTGGACGGGTTCACGTTCATGTTATTATCATGTTTGATGGTGTGCCTACGAGACGCTAGACATGCATTTCAAGGCAAGATAGTACGTTTTTTTATTTTCCTTTCATCATAAAAAACTAATGTAACTATATGAGCCACAAGCTATTTTTTCTTTGCTTGTGGATACATAGTCTGATCCCAGTAATGAGATCATTTACTGACTATTTTTTACTCAATCTTTTTTCTTATTTTTTTTTTTCAGGTAAGGCTAAGGACACTCGAGCAACTGACAAGAGGAATCCATGACAGTGCCAAAGGAACCAGAATCCGTGGCAACTGACAAGAGGACCATGTATCACAAATTTATACATGATTATTGTCCTAATTGCCACAAGTTCTATTAATAGTGAGCTTTTGTGGTCTTTGAAAAGAGGTGAAAAAGATTTGTGAGAGATCCAAAGTTTGGGAGAAAATTTCTATTTTCATATATTTACATAATTTCTTATATTTCTTATATTTTGTTTTATTTAATTTATCATTATTTAATTTATTTATTATTATCTTATATTTTCTCCATGTTTGTATTTTAGTTGTGCTCCATTTTGCTCCTCAATTTTATAACATGTTATCAGCACAAGCTCGTATAATTTTCTCCGTTAAAGGTAGGTCCTAAAGGTATGTTGGTTTTTTTCTCTTCGTTATAATTAATAAATTAAATGTTGTTTTGCATGTTTGGTCCATATTAAATCTCTAACATAAATATAATATTTTGTAATGATGTTACTATGAAAAATATCACAAAATTAGAATTTTTAGCATTTTTTATTAATGGTAATAGTTATTTGTCATTGGTGCTTAATGTCAAAATACACCTATATGCCATAAAAATGTGATCATCAGAAAACAACTTTTTTTCTTAAGACTTGTCATAAATGAATACAGTTGAGGCTCCAAAATTTTAAATCAATATGTTAGACATTTTTCTACATTTCGGATATGCTCCTATAGTAGTAATATTCAGAGAAATATTTTAAAAGTATTCTACACTCACTTGATATCTTCTCGTGGCTGAATGAAATAACAAGTTATTGATTAAAAAAAAATTATGAATCTCAGCCAACTAGAGCAACAACATTCCCTAAAGTGAATGCTGTGAATTTTAATAATCGTGGATTAAAAATCAACGATCTTGACCAATTGAAACAACCCATTCTCTGAAGTGAATGCTGTGAATTTTAATAATCGTGGTCGAAATCGTGGTCATGGTCGAGATCGTGATTGTGGCAGGGGAAGAAATAATTATTATTTTCATGATGGTCATTCTAATCATTAAAATTAAAAAAAAAAAAACATACAGAATGATGATCACAAAGAAAAAGCTCTACAAGATAAGAGTTCAAAAAGTGTTGAAAATAAATACTTTCAACGTGGAATGATTGCACATTGGTCATGTACTTGTTGCAAATTTCGCATACTAGGATAATGAGATATTTGACCTATCAAATATAAAAAATTTGGATGTAGCACATTTTTTCAAATCTTCTGAAGAGAAAATTGGCACAATTGATGGTATAACAAGCGTTTCTTTTGGGTTTGAGAATATTTAGTTTTAATGTTGTCCCTTTTTTTTTTTTTTTTTTTCTATTTTCATGTTTTTTTTTTTTATTAATGTTAACTTTTGTATATTCCAAGTGTTGTTTTTCTTATTGTAATTATTTTTTTATTGAAGAAAGATTTATCATTTTCATATGTTGGGTGATTAAAAAATGAGCAAAGAAGATCTATGTTGGGCAGACAGTGCAACTACACATACAATACTTACAAATAATTTTCCAAACTGACAATGTTGGAAGGAAAAGTCAATATAATATCAAGTTCTGCAAACCTAATTGAGTGGTTTGGAAAAGAAAATATTATTTTTACTAGAGGAACAAAATTTATAATTGACAATGCATTGTTCTCTAGTCAATCAAAGAGAAATCTACTTAGTATGGAGTATCTTTATATTATATCTACCGTCTCATATAAAAAATGTATACTAGAAGAGTTGTCTGCTTTATCTTCTGGATTATATATTATACTCATATACGAGTAATTAAAACATATGCAACAATAAACTTGAAGTTTATGAATCCAGATATATTTGCTATTTGGCATGACAGATTAGGTCATCTAGGATCTATAATAGTGAGAAGAATTATTGAGAATTCAAATACCCATTAAAGAGTCAGAAGATTCTTTAATTTAATAAATTATCGTGTAATACTTGCTCTTAAGGCAAATTAATAATTAGACTATCACCAGCTAAAGTGGAGACTGAATCGTCTACATTTTTAGAACGAATTAATGGTGATAGATGTGAACCTAATAACCCACCAAGTGGAACATTGAAATATTTTATGGTAGTAATAGACACATCCAGTAGATGGTCACACGTGTGCTTATTATCAAGTCGAAATCTTGTATTTGCAAGATTACTTGCTCAAATAATTAAGTTAAGAGCACAATTTCTTGATTATACAATTAAGACCATTTGTCCTAATAATACTAGTGAATTTGCATCCCAAGCTTTTGATAATTAATATGTCAATTGGGATAAGTGTTGAACATCTTGTAGCTCATGTTCATATATAAAATGGTTTAGTAGAATCATTCATAAAATGTTTGCAGTTAATTGCTAGATCATTGTTTATGAGAGCTAAGCTTCCTACATATGTATGGGAGCATGCTATTTTGCATGCAACGACACTTGTATGCATTAGACTAGTAACTTATCATAAGTACTCATCATTACAATTAGCCTATGGCTATGAGCCAAATATTTCCCATTTGAGAATTTTTTGATATGCAGTATATGTTCCAATAACTCCACCATAACGTACTAAAATGGGTTCTCAAAAGAGATTAGGAATATATGTTGGATATGATTCCCCATCAATTATTAAATATTTTGAACCCGTGATATATTTAATGCATGATTTGCTGATTGTCATTTTAATGAGACAAATTTTCCAACATTAGAGCGAGAAATTAAGAAGCTGGAAAAAGAAATTACATGGAATGTATCGATAGTGTCTCATTTAGATCCCCGTACATATCAATGTGAACTTGAAGTTTAGAATATAATTCATTTGTAGAATATAGCAAATCAGTTATCAGATGCATTTACAGATGCAAAGAAAGCAGCTAAATCACATATACTAGCAATAAATGTTCCATCGAAAATTGATATCCCAATACAGTAAGTTGTCACTAATGAGTCTGGAATACGCCAAAAACATGATAGATTAGTGGGTTCCAAAGATAAAAATCCTTGAAAAAGAAAAATAATTAATAGTCAAGACGACTTAGTTGGGGATGTAAATACCCATGAAGAAAACCTTGACATGACTAGTGAAGAAGGTGTAATATCTAAAGATAATAATGAGATTTCAATCAACTATGTCATGACAGGAAAAAAAAAGAAACTGAACTGATGTAGTTATTGACAACATTTTTGCATATAATGTTGTTCTTGATATTATATCCGAAAATGAGGACCCAGAACCAAAATCTATCGAAAAAATATTGACATAAAAAAGATTTTCTTCAGTGGAAAGAAGCAATCGAGACATAATTAAACTCACTTTCTAAATGCTAAGTTTTTCGACCAGTAGTCCAAACACTAGAAGGTGTCAAACCTTTGGGACACAAATTGATATTTGTGAGGAAAAGAAATGAAAATAATAAGGTTACAAGATATAAAGCAAGAATAGTTGCACATGATTTTTCACAAAGACCTGATATTGATTATGAGGAGATGTATTCTCCGGTGATAAATGCAGTTACATTAAGATATTTAATTGGTCTGACTGTGTATAAAATTCTGGACATGCATTTTATGGATGTAGTCACGACATACTTATATGGATCCCTTGATAATGATATTTATATAAGAACCCCAAAAGAATTTAAGATATCTAAAACATATAAATCATATTCCTAAGAATTCGTACTTTTATAAAGAAATCACAGTCATGATTTACTATTATAACGATAAATGTTGATGATTTGAATATAATTGGAACTTCTAAAGAGTTTTCAAAAGCAATAGAATATCTTAAGAAAGAATTTGAGATGAAAGATCTCGAAAAAACAAATTTTGCCTTAGTTTGCAAATTGAGCATTTGGCAGATGATATATTTATTCATTAGTCAATTTATATAGGAAAAATTTTGAAAAGATTTTATATGGACAAAATACATCCATTGAACATTCCAACGGAACTTCGTTCACTAAATGTGAAGAATGATATATTTCGACCTCGAGATAATAATGAAGAACTTCTTGGTCCTGAAGTATCATATCTTGTTGCAATTGGTGCACTTATGTATCTTACTAATAATACAAGACCAGATATTGCATTTTCAGTAAATTTATTAGCAAGATGTAGTTCTTCTCCACAAAAAGATATTAGAACGGAATTAAGCATATACTCCTTTATCTACGAGGAACGATCAATATTTTGTTTTATTCAAATAAATCAAATTTTAATCTAGTTGGTTATGCAGATTTTGAATATTTATTTGATCCACAAAGCTAGATCTCAAACAGGTTAGTTGTTCACATATGGAGAAACTGCTATATCATTGGCGATAAGTAAAAAAGGCCATAATGGCTACTTCATCAATCATGTTGAAATTCTTGCAATTCACGAGGCAAGTCAAGAATGTGTATGGCTAAGATCAATGACTCAGCACATTCATGGAACATGTAGTTTGTCTCTTAAAAAAGAATCTTAATTTAACCTAGTTTTACAATTCATGTAATTTGTTTTAAATATGTTACTTTTTCATATCAAAATTGTATTTACTTCTTCCTATTTAAGGGTATTTGAGCCAGGAAGTTGGGGGAGTAGGACCTAGTAATTAAGTGTGGGGTTATGAATACTACTCATTGTTTGGCCTACGAATTTCACGAGTGCCAAAACTAAAAAAATATCATTCATACCTTATTTACTTTTTACATTATGGATCACAGAATCCCTAAAAAAATATCACCTCAATGTTAAAACTTAATTCTTAAGAAAACCTCATTTTCCATTACATATGCTTTTGTTGAACTTCTCAATAATAACGCGCCCTTTCTCTTTTTAGACATTAGTTGCTTAGCTAAACTTTCATTCTTTAGTGGAAAATGAACTTTTTGGAACAAAACTTCAATTGAAAATCCAAGAAGTATTTGTATGATATAACAATTTTTTTTAGGACATCACCTCCATTAGAGTTTCTTTTATAATACCTCCATAGGTGGATATTATCTAAATATACGCAAGACTCAAAAGGGAATGACAAAGAAAGTCATTTCCCACTACTCCAAAATATTGAATTTGTTAACATATCTAGATGCCATTTTCTTAAAGACTATTTTTTTTTTTTTTGGAACTACACTATTTTTCTAGCAAATTTAAGTTTTATGTATATTTATAACAAATTTTAAAAATTACAATATTAGAGAGGAAATTTAAAAAAATTAAAAAAAAAATAAAAACTCTATAACTGAGTCCATAATTGAGTGCACAACCTTTTTCCATTTGGATGTTGGCAAGTAGTGGTTGAGTGAGATGTAAGGTTAATGGTGGGAAATAGTGTGTTCTCAACTTTAGTTCTTCTTTCTCAATGGATGCTCTGATTTGAAAGAAAGGTTTGGTGGTGGCTGCAATTTGGAGAGAGATTTGGTGATAAGGAAGAGTGTGTAGACCGTTTATATAGATAACTGTGCTTAATATTTACGAAGATGTTTTACATAATGTTATAGTAATGTCCTTCCAATTATTGATTAAGTATAATTAATTAATTTAATATATTCTAAACTTATATAACATATCTCTTATAAATTTGAATTTCTTTATAAATTAATATTGTTTATATTGTTTTATATTTTATTTAATTTTTTTTATAAAATAAATATTAATTTGAATTTGAATTTGAATTTGAATATCTTGGTTGAGAGAGGACATCCTTATAGAAGGCATCTAAAACTCTCGAGATGTCTTTCATAAGGGTTTCCTAAGATGCCCTAGAATATTTAGATGCCAAGGCATCTTAAATTAACACGACACAAATTCTATATTTAGATACAAGGCATCTTACATTGACATGACAAAAACAAGAATTTTAGATGCATGTGAAACAAAAGATCCTAGGCTTAGGGGTGTACATAGTCCAGGTTGGGCCGGGTTGGAAGATTTTTGTAGACCAACCTAAAAATCGGGTTGGCTAATAATGAACCCTATTAGTTCTTTTTTTAGAGGGTCAACCCAACCCAACCCAGCCCAAAATTTTTTAGTTGGGCCAGGTTGGGTCACCGATTTCTTTTTTTAAAAAAGATTTGACTGTTTTTTCTTAACTTTAAATGGCGTAATCCGAGACCCAACCCGAATATAATATTTTTTAACATTTTTAACCCAATCCAACCCTTGCGGTTTGGGTTGGGTAGTCCGGGTTGATTGGGTTACGAGTTTTTTAACAACCCTACCTAGGTTTTTGGATGGCAGTTAAAACAAACATGCAAAATCCATGTTTATTTTATTATAGTTTTCAATATTTGCCTAGAAATAAACTATTTTCAGGGATCCTATTTTTCTATAGACAATGGTTTTTCTTTTCATTTTAAAAAGGTGAGTTTTCTCTTTTTCCCCTTCTTCTCATTTTCATTTTGAATATAGTTAATTAATGGATTGATATTAATTTTTAAAAATCTATATAAATATTTATTTTAGTAAATCAATAATAATCTATTAAAATATTTACTCAATTTATTTTTATAATAAACTTTATTTAAATGAATGTAATTATTTATTTACAAAAAAAATATTAATTAATTACCTAACAATATCTTAAATATTCATTACTAAACTAGGATTAATCAAATTTAGTTGGTAAAAAAATCATTTTTCAATAATAATAATTAATTACTTATTATTTTCTATAATCAAACAATTATTTGTTGTGATTAATTTTAATTTGATCCTTCACTATAAATATATGATCATAATTAATAATTTATAATCAGTTATTTACTTATTGTGATTAATTTTTATTACTGCATTCATTGGCGGAGCCACATAAAGGTTAGGGGTATGTGTCATTCTCAACTTATTGCATTTTAAATATAAAATTTAAGTAATATATATGGTGCAGTGGTGGTGGGGTGCATTGTGGACAAGGGCATGGGTGTGAATCCTCCTTACACATTTTAATTTATGTTTTTTTCAACATAAATTTTCACTCTCAAATCTCGACAACATTATATTGAAAAAGTATTATTAACTTTTTTTTTCCTAATTTTTAGTTTATATTACTTAGAACATATTTATTTTAATTAATTTCAAAGGTAAGCAACAAGACAATTTTCTCGTTTCTCGTCAGGATATACGTAACATTCATAAGTAAGTTTCAAAATTTTCTCAATTTTTTTTTTAAATTTTCATACTTTTAAATCTATGTAATAAATCATAATATTTTTATTGATAATACTTTTGTAGGGTTTATATCAATATGAAGAGATATTTTTTAAAAAAAGTAACAATAAAAACTACATAATCATCATCTTCAAAAGGAAAATATACCTCTGGTTTTAATTAGGAGAACTACCTGCAGATCGTAGTCTAAGAACTAAAATTTCTAAATATAATGATAATATTTAAGATCAAGTTCTTATAGCATATTTACAATAATGTCCTTATCAACATCATAATCATATTTTTCAATTCAAGAAATTTGTATCAATTTCAAAACATGAAAACTTGTAGAGGCAGTTGCAATATGTATTGAATTAGTTAATTTATGGAGCTATGAATAGTGGTGTTCGTGGGTTGGGTCGGGTTGGGTCGAAAGACTTTTTAGACACAACTCAATTGTTCAGGTTGTAAATTTCTTCAATCCTAATAACCCTTATTAAAAAATAACCCAACCTAACCCAACCATGAAATATTTGGGTTGGGTTGGGTTGGTTCGGGTTAATCGGGTTATTTGTTTAAAATTTTGTTCTAAAAAGAAAGAAAAAGTAAATATGTAAAAATCTAATTTAATTATTTTCATGTATTGAATTAAGATTAAATACTCAATTTCAATTTATATAGTGAAAATTTTCTTTCTAAAGTGTAAAGAAACTACTTTTAAGAGTTCTTAAAAAATAAATTATTCAAAAAATATTAGAACTAAATAAAATTAAAATCAATATATATATATATATATATATATATATATATATATATAATTATGTTATAAGTAACAAAAAAAATATATTTTAAAGTTAATAATAAATTTATGTTGGTTCGGGTTGGTTTAGGTTAAATTATGTGAACCCATGAACCAATACAACCCATAATTTTCATTTATTTGAACCCAACCCAACCAAAATGAGTTGATAACCCAACCCAAACCATATGGGTTGGTTGGTTTGGGTTGATCGATTTTTTCGGATCATCATATTTTTTTAACATCCCTAATGAATATTTTTTTACAATTTTTTAATTACATAGTACCCCTATAAAAAAAATTAGTATTCTTTATTAATATTATTTATTAACATATTATATATTTATCTCATTTTTTCACTTTTTATATAGTTTATTAAAATATATATTCTGATATTATTTAATTAAAATTAAATTTATTAATGTTGAACTTAAATGTTAAAAATGATTAAATATTTGATTATAATTAACATTTCATTCATTAACTATAAGAAAAAATACCTTTTTAGTCCCTAAATTTTAAGAATAGTTGCATCTACTTAAAGTTCTAATTTGGTCAATTTAGTCCCTAGTTTAAAAACAAAGATTTAAAAGGTCCTATTACATTAATTAATTATATTATTTTAAAACATATTTAATTTTTTTTTTTTTTTTTTGGTAAAAATAAATAAATCTTTTCTCTCTCTTTTCTCCTCCCTCTACCCCCATCCCCTCCCTTCTTTTTCCATCTTCATTCTTCACCTCCCAATCCATCAGATTTTTTGTTTTCCCGAAGATGGTGTGGTGTTTTTATTTGCCTTTACTTTGAACATTAACTTTTTTATGAGTTGAATACAATGAGTCTCTTAGGTGAACATAGGATTAGCTTAAGCTACAGACGAGTGAGACAATTATTTAAGATCCTCATTTTAGAAAGGTCTCATAATTCGTGTAATATATATATATATATATATATATTACAATATTGGTATCTATTTAATTTAATTTTTGATGAAATTAAATTTAAAATATAAAATAATATATTTATTAATTTTCATAAAACTTTTCTTATGATATTGAAAATAGAAACTACTAAAAAAATCAATAATGAACGGGATCCTAAACTCTCTCAATTTTGATTAATGGCACTTCAAATTTATTAACCTTTTATCTTTTTATTCATAATTTCTTTCAAATTTTCATAAAGATCTCAACTATTAATATAACTCCCTCCAACTAGTAGATAATTATATGGTTAAAAATGAAGCATATAATCAAATAAACTTGAATGAAAAAAAAAAAAAAAGCTAGAGAGTTAAAAAAGAGAAAACAATGATGATATTAGTATTAATAATGAGACATATATGGTGCATTCTGAATATAATATATATTATTCAAGAAATTAGAAAAATATTGATTAAAATTATCTGACATATTGGTAGAAAAGGATCTCATTAGAGAAAGTCATTTAGTTTTTTCAAAAGATGGAAATTTTAGGTATTTTCTAAGATATTAAATTATATAAAATGGCAAATGTTTTCCCAAATATTAAAATTATATATAAAAAAAGTCATTTATTTTTTTAATTGAAAATATTAAGAGAAGTCTTGCAAAATGAAATTGATTGTCCTATTTATATATATTTTTTTTAAAAAAAAATAAATGGTTTTTCAAATACATATATTGCTTATTGAATATTATTAACAATACCATATGCTGAAGGAGCTTTTCAATATTAAAATTAATTAAATCTTATTTAAGGTCAACTATTAAATAGATTGGTCATGTTATCATTGAAAATGATATATTAATAAACTTAAATTATCAAAATTTAATATATAATTTTACATCTCAAAAAGTAAAAAAAATAATTTTTAGATAATATTTTCTACATGAAGGTTTCTCTATCAAAATTTTGTCTATGACCTCATATGATCTTAAGTCGCTCCTGGATAAACAAGTGTTGCCAATGTCACAAATTCTTCTTTTATTCTCTTCACCCTCGCAATCTCATCTTCCCAGTCTAATCAACATAAAAAAAATTTTGTCCCTTTTCTCTTTAACACAACCACCCAAAACAAAAACTCCCTTTTGATTTTTTCTCCATTGCTTGCAACAACTTCTTCTTTGAAATCTCTCCGTGGAAGAAGACAAAGAATCAAGTAAAATGATAAATTAATTACAATAGAAAAAAAAGAAGAAATCATCTAGGAAAAGAAAAATAACCATTGAGTTGGGAATTAAAGATGGAGAAGGTGAAAGAAGAAAGAGGAGAAAATTGCATAGAGGGCCTAAAATAAGAGGCTTAAATGAAATTTGGCCTCACTTTTGAAAACAAATGAAAAGTGATTTTTTGCTTATATCATCTATACATGAAATTACTACTTTAACCCTTATAGCCTTCTTCCTTCTCTTTCTTTTTTCAGATTTTTTTCCTTTTCTTTTTTTTTTTTAACGTTTCTTCTGTCTACTTCTTCTTCTGTCTTCTTTCTTCTGCCTTTCTTTTTCTTCTTCTTCTTCTTCTTTTTTTTTTTTTGGCTTTCTTTTCTTCTTGTTTCTATGTTTTTTTTCTGGAGGAAGAGAGAAGCAAGATTGAGATGAAGGAGAGAAAGAATCGAGATCAAGAAGCGTAATAGAATTTGAATTTAGGAGAGAGAAATGAGATTGAGATCAAGAGCGAAGAGAAATTGATATTGAGGAGAAGAAGCGAGATTTAGAGAGAGGAGAGAAAACGAGATTGAGATCAATAACGAAGAGTAATCGAGGAGAGAGAAGCGAGATTTAGGAGGAAGAAACAAGAAGAATTGACATGTAGTCTGATATGGATTAGGATCGAGGAATGGAAATCAGGAACGGGAAATTGGATTAAGAAGTGTGGAGTTGGAACATTGATCAAGATCAGAGATCGGTATAAGAGAATAGATAATGTGATCGAGAATCGAGGTTGGGATATCGAGGGCCAACCAAGCGCATCTTCATGCGCAATTGGGTAATTTCACAAGCGGCTGACATAAGCAAAGACCAAGTGATTTCTTCAATGTAGGTCATCTTTCATTTGACTCCCCAAAATGGGTCATCCATACAAAACCTTCAAGAACGAGATGGAATGGTGATGGAGGTAGGGAAGAGTGAGAAAAGATTTAATATGTTTTAATTGAAAAATAATTTAAAATAATATAAAATTACTCAATTAGTACCATACGACCATTTTAAAGATATTTTTCAAAACTAGGAGTTATATTCGACAAATTGAGATGCATACATCCTTAAAATCTCAGGCTAAAAAGGTATTTTTCTTGTATATATATTAATTGGTTGCTTTTAGTTATAGATTATTCAATTTTCAAATATCTATAATTAAAATTATTATTTGTTTTTAATTAATTTATTTTTATTGATATTTATATTTAATTAATTGATCTCTTAAATTTATATAAGATTCTCCTACTTAATTTCATAAATTAAATACCTATATAATTTTTGTTTCTAAAATTATGATACCATTTCTCATTCACAACCAAACACAATCATCTTCTCAGACATCTTATTGTCAGACATCCTATTCTCGGGTATCATGATTCCCGCACATCTATAAAACTTTAAATCAAACAACCCCTTAAGATTTAAAAGATTGATTTTGCAGTCGAAATATCGAGGTGTAATTTTTATGAAAATATCGATAAAATGTCACTATCAATGAAATTTTTTAGAAAAAAATATTCAAAAAACACAATTAAATTATTTAAATTAACAAATAAATATTTTATCCTTTTTAAACAAATTAAAAAGCTTATTAGTTATATTATATTCACATTAATGACATTTTTTTTTACTTTTTTTTGTTTTTTCATGAATTTTTGTACCATAAGATATAAATTTGATTCATCTCTAAGTTGATATTGAACCTATGAAATAATGAAAATATCGAGATGTCAATAAAAGTTTAATACCGTTGCATATACTAGGAGGGTATTTGTTTTAAGGATTAGGCTTGGGATGAGTTAGACATCCTAAGCTTAGCCCTTGTTTGGGATAAGGATTTAGAAAGCCGGGACTTTATACACTTTTTCTATGAGGTTGAATAGTAGGCACTAATTAAATCTATGGGTTGCATTTTTCTTTTCTAATTTAATTTTGGAAGTTTCCTAGGTGACTTTTGAACATCACATCCGACGATTGCCATGGGCCAATTCCGACCACCACCTCTGACAATCACCGTCAACCATCTCCAATCGCCACTTCCAATGACCCACGAACCTGCCGATGAACTTCTGACCATCGACTCTGGCCAAACTTTGATCGTCATCGACCAACTTTGACCACCACTTCCAACGACCACCACAACCACCTTTGGTGACCCTGCCGACAAACTTCGAGCCATCGACTCTAGCCAAACTTCAGCCGCCATTGACCAACTTTAGAAAACATTAATCAAAACCCTTTTAATATATAACAAATCAAACAAATTTATATATAAAAATACTTTTAAGAAAGAGTTATCAAACATATATATGCTTTTAAGAGTTTTTTAATAAAAAAAATGTTTAAATAAAAATGAATATTTGAAAAATAGTTTTTTCTAACCCATTTCAAACATGCGATTAAGTTACAATAATATTTTTTTAAAAATACACTTTCTCTTTCTTCAAATTTTTTCATTTGAAGTTATTATTATTATTATTTATTGAATTATCTTTTTTAATTCTCTTTCTTTTCTGCTTTGTTTATATATTTCCTTTATTTTAGGAGATTTCTTTTATTTTCTTCTATTTCTCCATAGCCGTAAATCGATCTCTACAAGAAACATCCCTTCTTTTCGTATGATTGTTATTGTTGTTGTATTATTATTATTATTATATATAGACACATTTCTATTAAAATTGAATAATAAGGAGGGCTAAAAAGTAAATTGAACTAGATTTTTGTGTAAAATAATAACTCATTAGACTACAATTGTGTAATTAAATATATTTATTTAAGTTATATGTGTAGAAAGCTCTAATTTAAATTAGTAAAAGTGACAAAAGTATATTATAAACATTTTATTTCAAAAGCTAGTAAATCAAATATCAAATTATTAAAATAATAAATTAAATAAAATTATAATTTTAGTCGAATATCTATTTCAAAATTTAAAAAATACTCTTCTAAATTTTTTAGATTATTTTAAACTTAACTATAAAATAATTAAGATGACAAATTTAAACTAATCTAAAATCCAACCACGGATTAAATATAAGAAAATATTTCACAAAATAAATATGCATTTTATTTCTAAACTTCCTAAAGCCTGCACTCGAAACACGGGTTTTTTAAACCCAAAGTTCCAAAGCCTGTACTCCAAACTTAAACCCAGACTACCTAAATTTTTCAGTCTAAATCCACTTAACATTCTCGAGCTTAACATTCTAAACTTCCGTCAAACGCCCCCCTAGAAATTTACCCAAATGTCCTCTAGAAATTTACCCCTTCATCAACTTAGCTTCCTCTTTTTATTCTCCTCCATTGACGTTGAGGTTTTAGTTTTTGTTCTTCTTCTCCTGAACTATTGATAACCCACGTTTTTTTCTTCTTTAAAAAAAAAAAAGAAATTAGTTTAGAGTTTTATTCTCATATAGTTTTTAAGTTTCAAAATATTACACTTTTATAAATTTTGAGCTTGATTTTAATTTAGTATTTCTTTCAAAATATTGTAAAATTTACCTTTAAAATTTGAGTTTTTGTTTTAATTTGGTCTCTAGTTTTCAAGATTTGTAGTTTTTAACTTTGTTTTTTTACTAAATACTCATTTTTCATCGTTCATATTAATGCATATTAATTAATTCTAAATTAAAAGAATTATATGTAATTAAGTTTTACTATTTTTTCATCACAATATTTTAAAATTAATTTTAATTGATTAGTAGATATTAGCGTCAAAGACTTGTGAGTAATTAATGAAAAACTAAATTAAAATTGTTAATCTTGAAATCTAATGATCAAATCGAAACAAAACTCCAATTTTTTTGATAAAATGGTAACATTTTGCCAGACTAAATTGAAATCAAACTAAAAGATTAAAGGTTAAAATACCATTTTGGTCCCTATTCTTTGAAATTTGTTCAATTTTAGTGTATGTATTTTCAAATGTCCAATTTTAGTTTATGTACTCTTTAATTTTAAATTTAGCTTCTCTCAAAGTTAATTTTTAATCAAAATTGATTAAACAACCATAATAAATTTTATACAAAGAAACACAATATGTAAATATGTTTTCAAAATTTATAATGAAAGTGTTAATAAAAAATAAAAAGTAATGATAAAAATCTAATTAAACTAATAGTAGAAACTAAATTTAAGATTTTTGAAAGTGCATGGAATAAAAATAAATATTTAAAAGTACGTAGATAAAAATTGAAGATGACATCTTAGCTAAATGTAAATTATCATTCTGAAATCAAAAAACAGCCAGTGAAAACTAAACACGTGGACTATTTTCCCCCTCTATTGTCCTCTTTCTTTCATCATAATAATCTCTTGTGGTCCTCTTTCACTTAAGATTCTTGCGAGACCTTACAAAATACAACACCTGGTGTTCACTCTCAAGATCAAAATGATCGTCGGAAAAGAGAAAACGCCGATGGAGCAAGACAACGCCGTCGCTACTACCGTCGAGAGTGAGAGCCAAAACAAAGCGAGACTAGCCATTGTTGAGCTTGCTAACATGATCAGCGTTCCGATGTCCCTCAACGCCATAGTCCACCTCAACGTCGCCGACGCCATCTGGCAAGCAGGTTCCAACTCTCCGCTCTCCGCCTCCGAGATCCTCACACGTGTAGTTCCGTCCGGCGGAGACGCCGATAATCTCGAGCGCATCTTACGTATGCTCACTAGCTACGGTGTTTTCGAGGAACATCTCAGCCCTAACTCATCTAACCGCAGGTATTCCCTCACCGACGTCGGAAAAACTCTTGTCACCGATTCCGATGGCCTCTCCTACGCGCCGTACGTGCTTCAGCATCATCAGGTGCGTGCTTGACACGTATTTGAGATTTCTGTTACAACAGATCTGTTTCCGTTCGTTTCTGATTCTGAATGAAATCATCGTGATTTTGATTTACAGGACGCGCTTATGAGAGCGTGGCCTAGAGTACACGAGGCTGCGATTGATCCGACGACGGAGCCGTTCGTTAGAGCGAACGGCGAACCGGCGTACAGTTACTATGGGAAGAAGGCAGAGATGAACGAATTGATGCAGAGAGCGATGGCCGGCGTATCGGTACCGTTCATGAAAGCTGTATTGGACGGCTACGATGGCTTCGAAGGAGTTGAGAAATTGGTCGACGTCGGTGGAAGTGCCGGCGATTGCTTGCGGATGATTTTACAGAAACATCCTCCCATTAAGGAAGGGATCAACTTCGATCTGCCGGAGGTGGTTGCTAGGGCTCCGAGCATCCCCGGTGAGCCTTCTTTTTCATCGTTCCTGTAATTAATGAACGTCCTTAATTGTGATTATAAAGTTTTATTTTTATTTACTTAATCTCTTTACCTGTCATTACTTAGCTTTAAATTAATTAGCCTATTTAGTTGTCATTAGTAGTGCTTCATTTTAATTTTATCAAGTTTGAAGATGAGAATAGGAGTGAACTTTTCTAATGGATAAGGTAATAATTGATACTAACCTTTTAAAATAGAGTATCTTGAATCGTTCTTCCTTTCCTAAACATTTGATTTTTAAAATTTAAAGTAAGGTTTTTGGTTTTTGTTTCGAAAATTAAGATCACTATTTCTACATTTTAAGTCTCTTCATTTATTATTTATTTTTATTAATAGTTTAAAAAATTAAATCAAAATTTCAAAACTAAAAAAAATAATTTTTAGAAACTTACTTTTGTTTTTGAAATTTAACTAAAAATTACCATAGTATGAAATGGAACGAAATTAGGTAATTTTAAAATATAAAAATAAAATAAAAACATTACTTAGCACCTAAATTTATGAAAATTAAATTTTTGATTTCTAGAAACTACAACTTTATTTGTTTTATTTCCACCTTTTCACTAATATTTTTAAAAAATAAACTTAAAAAGGAGAAAAGTTTCAAAAACTTGTTTTTATTTTTAGAATTTAACCAACAATTTAAATATCTTTAGTAGAATTTAAGAGAAAAATAATTTTTTTATTTTTATAATTTTTTTAAAGAAAGTGAAAATCATAGTAAAAATAAAAAATAAGGATAAATTAAAAAAATTAAAAATTAAAACCCCTACCATTATCAATGGTGAATTTGTAATATCAAAAAAGAAAAAAAAAAAAAAAAAAAAGAGGTTTTAACGGTGTTATAAAATGACAGGGGTGAGTCACGTTGGAGGAGATATGTTCAAGTCCATCCCGACTGGTGATGCTATTTTCATGAAGGTACGAACGTAGCCTTTGGCCTTTGCTTTTCCATTTTTTGTGGTGAGGAGAGAAAAAAATATCTTTTCGTTTAATCCTCTCACGTGATCCCCTTTCACTTCTGATTGACGTGTCGCTCCCTAATCCTCGTATGTGGGGACCGCCGGTTCACCCACCCAAGGCCCCACAAATCTGTGGGAAAAGTCATGAAATTAATAAAGTATGAAAGGTATTTCGCACTATCTTCCTACGTTATTCTCTCATTACTAAAAAGCATTATCGAAGAATTTATCATATGAAAAATTATGATTGAACAATATAATAAGATATATAATAATAAGTATCGCTCATGATGTACTTAAGTATTTTTCAACCTAAAGACCACTTACAATAATGGCAAAACGTAATATAAAAATTAAGCCTTTAGTCCAACAATTCTAAATTTGTAAAAATTAAAATATTAACAAGTTAGCCAATTAAAATATTTGAACATCCAAAATGCTCCATAAAAGGTTAAAATGCTTACTTGTTTATTGAACGATGCACTTGGAATGTTGATTGATGTTAGGTATATTATTGCACTCATGTTTTACTTCAAGTATTTACTAACTCATGTCTTTTAACTAATTTATTGTTGGTACACTTGAATTATCATGCTTGTAAAATGAAACACACATGTTTTTACTTCAAAATAAGTTATTGATTGAATGCTGATTGTTATAAGATATATTGTTGAGGTATATGGAATATTGATTGTTGTTAGATATACTACTAATTATTTCAAATATTTATTGATTGATACATGATACACTCATGTCTTAGATATGATATACTACCAATACACTTCAAATATATCATGTTCATAAAATGAAACAGTTGAGAATTATTGTTTATTTGTGTTTATATATATGTGTGTGATATGCCACGAATGAGAGCATACATGATGAAGAGAATCATAGGATAATTAGTATGTTTTTGTTAATATTTAATTTAGTTCTTAATTTAAATTAATTAGTGTTTAATTAATATTTTATAGTTAATTAGTTAATTATGTTATTTTCTTGTAAGGCTATAAATAATCTGTCAAAGATGTATTTATCAAGTATATCTTTACAAGAAACTGTACAAGGGTATAAATACTGTATAAAAAACCTAAGAATAGAGCCTAACCAAATTAACCAAATCCTAAAGACCTAGTATACATGAGACTTAGTATACACTCACACCCTCCCTCAAACTCAAGGTGGTAAGGTAGGAATCAACTTGAGTTTGTTAAGTAGTTGGAGAAAACGACCAGGAGGCAAAGCTTTGGTGAGAATGTCAGCGGGTTGATCAGCAGTGGAAACAAAGCATAACATCAAAGTTTCGCTCAGGAGATGATGACAAACAAAGTGAATTATTCTCAATATGCTTGGTGCATTCATGAAAACATCATTGTGAGGAATCTGAATGGCATTACGATTGTCACAGTGAAGTATAGTGGTAGACGACTGAGGGACTCCCATATCAGCAAGAAGTCAACGAAGCCACAAGAGTTTTGACGTAGCATCAGCCAGAGCACGATATTCAGACTCCGTACTAGAATGGGAAAGCACTCTGTTTCTTACTGTACCAAGAAATGAGAGAATCACCAAGGTAGAAACAATAAGCGGAGGTAGAACGCCGGTCAGTAGGATCACCAGCCTAATCAGCATCAGAATAGTCGGATAAAACTAGGGAAGACTAGGAAGAAAACTAAAGTCCATGCCCCAAAGTACCTTTGACATAACGAAGGATAAGAAGAACAACAGTAAAATGAATGGTCCGAGGGGTAGCCATGAACTGACTAATAATGTGGACAACATATGTAATGTCAGGACAGGTGATTTTCAGATAAATAAAACTATCGACAAGCTAACGATAGAAACTGACATCCTCAAGTGGAATTCCATCAAATGGAGTCAAGCGAACATTAGGATCGAGTGATATTGGAGCTATAACAGAGTCAGTAATACCGGAGCACAGTAAAAGATTTGAGGCATACTTTACTTAAGACGGCGAATAACTAGTAGAGTCAATAACATTTCAAGGCCAAGAAAGTAACTGAGTGAACCTAAGTCCTTCATCTCAAAGTGTTCGCCAAGATAGCGTTGTAGATCAGACATAGCTTGAGGATCATCTCCAATAATAATCATATCAACAACATACAGGAGAAGAAGAACAATACCATGAGTTTTTTGCCACGTAAATAGTGTCATGTCATGAGAACTTGACGTATATCCAAGCTGAATGATAGTGAAACTAAAAGTTGCAAACTAAGCTCAAGGAGCTTGCTTCAAACCATACAATGCTTTTCGGAGGAGGCATACTTTTCTGGGATGGACAGAAGACACCTAGAGGCGGTTACATATATACTTCCTCAGATAAGGCCCCATTAAGGAAGGTGTTCTTGACATCCATTTGAAAAAGTGGTCACTGTTTAGCTATAGCAACTGCTAAGAGACACCGAACAGATGTCATTCGTGCCACAGGTTCCAAGGTCTCTTCGTAATCGATCCCATACTCATGAAAATATCTTTGCTACCAACCGAGCTTTATAACGCTCAACAGAACTGTCAGAGTGAGTTTTGATCTTGTAGACCCACTTGCAACCAATGGGTTTCTTTCCGAGGGGGAAATCAACATAGTCCCATGTATGCATTTTATCAAGAGCTTGAAGTTATTCTTTCGTAGCTTGTTGCCACAGAGGATTAGTATTTTCCTCACGAAGGAGGTAGGTTCAACCAAGGAACTGATTATAGAAAAATAGTAAAAATCTTGAAAATGAGTAGGGAGTACCCTTACCCTAGTGGAGCGTCGAACAAAAGAGGCAGGATCATGAACAGGTCCAGATTCCACAAATGGGATAGATGGCTGATCAAGGTCAATAGAGACAGGCATAGACTGTTCAAGCTCAGAATCATTAGAAGATGTAGAAGAAGGGAAAAGATCAAATAAACCGTGAAAATCATAGGGAAGAGGACTCAAGAGAGAATCATGAAAGGTTGATAGACTAGAGAACATAATGTGCTCCCAAAAAATGATATGGTGGGAAATGCGCAATATATTAGAGAGAGGGTCCCAACAACGAAAACCTTTGTGTTCAGTTCCATAGCCAAGAAAGCAACAGAGATGGGCACGTGGTTCTAATTTGGTATGTTCATGAGGGTGAAGAAGTACAAAATATGCACAACCAAAGACCTTGAGGTTTGAGTAATCGGGAGAAGTACCATATAAGCGTTCAAATGAAGAAACATTTTGAAGAACAGATGAAGGAAGACGATTGATTATGTAGACAGAGGTAAGAAGGGTTTCACCTTAAAACTTTATAGAACAAAAGACAAACAGATGTTGGGCCCAGACAGGGTCTAAGATGTGACGATGTTTTTGCTCCGCTCATCCATTCTGTTGAGAGGTATGAGGACAAGAGCACCGAACAAGAGTGCTTTGCTGGGTGAGAAAGGAAAGAAGCATGGATTCCTTATATTTCAAGGCATTATTTGTACGTAGAACTTTGATTGGGCGAGAAAACTGAGTGTGAACCATGTTAGCAAAATTAATATATATTTAAGGCAGGGAAGTGCAGTGTTTAAGGAAATATATCTAGGTAAACCGAGAGTAATCATCAATAAATAAAATAAAGTAGCAATACCCATTGATAGTGGAAATAGAAGCGGGGTCCCCAAATATCAGAGTGAATTAAGTCAAAAGAACTATTGCTTATAAAACTAGACTGTGAAAAAGACAATGCGGGTTGTTTTGCAAGTTTGCAATTCAAACAGTCAAAAGATACAAATTTGGAGATATTATTCAAATTATGACTAGAGATTAAATGACGGAGTTTTTCGGAAGAAGCATGACCGTGACGGAGGTGCCACTCATAGATAGTAGAGTCAGTGACAAGGGCAGAAAGAGAACAAACAGGAAGTCGAAGAGATGTGAGCTTAAACAATTTTCCTACTTTGTGTAGGATTGTATCAACAGTAGTAGAAGCACAAGGATCATCTAAGCACCCAAATTCACTAATTTTGGCAATATATAAAGTATGCTTTTGTAGAAACAAGTGAGTTTCAAGACATAACTCTTGTAGAACTTCTTCAAAGCTCCTTCACCAGCTACTATCTTCTCCAAATCTTGTTGTAGACCACCCTAAGATCTTTTCCACTATTCTCTTGGTGCTCTAGATTAAGTTGTGAGACTTAAAACAAGCTTGAATCAAGGGTAGAAGGAGAAATGCTCACTGCAGAAAATCAGTTGAAGAATTCTTTCTTCAGTTGATTGCATGCCCGATTTTCACTCTAATCTTTTCATTATATTGCAGATCAACGTGCAAAGAAAAGAGTTGCATGAGTTGCAGCTCATGCTTGGAGAAGACAAGGCAAAGATATTGCTTCATGTACGAGCTACTTCAAAAGATGGATAATGGAAAATCGTCATTTTCCATTTAAGTGTTTTGTTTTCTTTTCCTTTTCAATTTTATCTTAAAAAATTAAAATTTGATTTTATTAAATCTATTTTGATTTTAAAATTAAAAATTTAATTAATTTCATAAATTAATTATTAAATAAAACTTAATTAATTTAATATCAAATATTAAATTAATTTTAACACATATCCATCTTTATATATTTAAATCATATTTAAATATATAAATTTGTCTATTCTATTTAATTCTAAAATTAAACATATACTTATATCTCATATAATTATTAATTCCCTTAATTCTAATTTGAACGTTTCAAATTAACTTATCACACTATTATAGAGCTAGTCTGTTACGAGCTAGTAGGGGGACTTCGCAGACCTACAGATCATGGGTTCCAACGATCCGAGATTAATTGGCTAAACTCATTAGACCAAATTAATTCTCATTCGTTAACTAATGGGTCATTCCACTAAAGCCCATAGTTGCACTTCCCTCACTGTAGATATATTATGTCCATATGATTTAACCATAATCAACAAGTTGATCCTTCATAGGTTGTTCGTAATAACAGCTGGGTCAAATATCTGTTTTACCCCCGAGATTACATCTTATTTCTCAAGTCCCTACTAATCCTTTAATGACCAACTGGTTTGTGATCCAATCATTAAACCAAATTCTCTCAGCCCAGCGAGAGGTTGAGGCCCATTGTTCAAGACCTGGATTCAGTACTTGAGAGAGCAACCTTTCTCCTATCCCTAAATCGGGTAGGTGTGAACTCCGTCTTGCACCCTATGTCCTCAGCTATCTATCCGGTCTTACCCATGAAATGAGAGTCTTATTGAGCTGGCGCTGTTGAGCCAATCCTCAACTATGAAAATCTAAGGGCAATCTCGAATAAACATGAATTCATAGTTAGCTCAGGATTAAGATCGAGTTACCTATTTCATCTAGGTGAAATAGTCAGTCTTAAACAATAAACAACGTTATAAAGTAAGAGTGACTTATTTCTTGGTCTTAATCTTATGCAAACTCATTACATAGGACGCCCCCACTCCTCATGTCATAACATGTACGAATTAGGATCACATCGTATGTAGCACTTTATAACTCTTTGTAACAACTACAGAGTAGCCGCATCCAATGGTGTTACCAGAATAAAGTACCCAACCTCATTCATGTACCATAGATCATTTTGACTATTTACTCGAACCTGATCCACTCTTATATCTCCACAGAAAGTTCAAGTACTCATACAATAGTCATGGGTCTTATTTTGTTGGATTTAGACTTTCATATAATTTATGAGATCAATAACAAGTATATTGATAATAGAAAATGTTTATTACAAACTGCGAGATTTTAGGACATAAAACCCAAACACTTTGCAACCCGTACCAATCGTCTTTCTGGACTGTGGATCCTGAACCTGACACCCAGTAGAAGAAAAAGACACAGTTAAACCAAGGTTACATAATTGCCCGATGGAGACAAGATTAAAGGACAAATTTGGAACACAATAAGTATTGGAAAGCTGCAATAGGGAAGTGTCAACAGAGCCAACATGGGATATAGTCATACAATTACCATCAGTAGCATAAAATGAGAGGAAAAAAATTTGGTAGGAGTAGGTACAAACAAAAGAGAAAAATTAGACGTCATATGGTTGCAACAAGCGGAATCAAGAAGCTATCTATTACCTGGGGAGACCGCAATTACGAAGGAATTGGATGAAATCACCTGTTTAAGCAAGTCTTGTAAGTCACTCATTTGAAAAGTAGATGAGGAAGGTTCAGAGACAGTAGAAGAGGTAACATCAATAGTAGAGGCAGAGTCAGGATTAGGTGTAAAAGATCGAGACTTGGAGGTATATCCTAGTGGTCGAGGTGGTCTTGTAGGATAGTTGTCCAGAATATGATCTCTCTTGTGATAGTATCTGCACTTGACTTTTGAATAGTCAGCAAACTTATGCCCAGTGAGCTTACAGATTTTACAAAAGAAAGCTCAAGAAGTACCATGCATATGAGTGCTGGCGAGTACAACCTCCAATTGCCCGGAAGAAGTGATGTCAAGACGTTTTTCTTCAAATGGAATTTCCTGAATTGTTGCATCTAGAGACGGAAGGGGATTACGGTGGAGCAAAGCAACACGGATCAACGCATATTCTAGACGAAGTCATATAAGAACCTTAATAAGGAAAATGTAATCAGTACTAATTTTAGCTTGATCCAATTGTGTCCAGACTGGCTGAAGTGTAGCCAAGTAGTCATTAACAGATTGCCTCATCTTCTGAGTAAGATTAATCAGAGTGCTTGCAGTTGATAGTAGTGAGCTAAGCCAATGGACTGAAACCGGGTAGATAGGAAATCCCATAAACTCTTGGCATCATTAAATACATCAAACCGAACGTGAGACCGGTATAGATATATTTCCGATCCAAGTGATGTTGATGGTTTTTACTATCCCAATCCTTTAATCATTCAACAAATCTAGTATCTTCCTCAGTGGATATCTTGACTGGCTAGGGAATATCACGAATGAAAATTCGCCATAATTTACACCTGATTAGGAAACTCTTCATTTGATGGATCCAAGTAATGTAATTTGTCCCATCAAGAATAGTACTAATGAGACGAAATACATGATCATTTTCCATGTGGCTTGGCAGCTTGGAAGGAGAAGAAAACCAGGGACAACAAGGGAGGCTTGGTAACTTGGCGACTTGGATGAAGGGATCAAAGGTCGAGTTTTGGATCGGGAATCAGGGATCGAGTTTGATCGAGGATCGAGTTCTGGACTGAGAATCGGGGGTCGAGTTCTGGATCGAGAATCAGGGATTGAGGATCGAGTTCTGGACCGGGGATCGGGGGTTGAGTTCTAGATCGGGAATCGAGGATTGAGTTTTGTACTGGATCGAGTTTTGGACCGGATCGAGTTCTGGATCGGGAATCAGGGATCGAGTTCGATCAAGTTTTGGATCGGGGATTAGAAGGCCGAGTTCTGCATAGTGGGGATAGAGGATTGTGTTTTTCATAGAGGCTATAGGATCGAGGATCAAGTTTTTCACAGTGGGGATCAAGGGTCGAGTTTATCACAGTGGCTTCGGACAGGGGATCTGGGTGGTTCTTCTTCACGCCAGAGAGGGGTTATGAGTGGTTCGATGACCGGACGACAACGATGATAGAGAACAAAAGGAAAAAGAAACTAACTAGCAAGACTCTGATACCATGTGAACGATATATTTATCAAGTATATCTTTACAAGGAACTGTACAGGGAGTATAAATATTGTATGAATACCGTAAGAATAAAGTCTAACCAAATTAACCAAATCCTAAAGACTTTTCAAAGGAGACCTAGTATACATGAGACTTAGTATACACTCACACAATCAATTTGGCATAAATATTTTTTAGCTACATCAATACCTAATAAAACGAGGAAAATAACCCATTAGAAATATTTAAGGAAGCAGTGGAGTTTCTATCGTCTGACAAGTGAAATATTAATTTCCAAAACAACATTACAATCAAATTGGAAAAATAAAATATAACAAAAAGATCAAATAGGAAAGTGAATGGAATGAAAAGTTCTTATAAAAAAGGAATCTGAACCAGTATTTTATCTAGGAACAATTTTGAAATATCGAACAAATGAAATATCAAGAGTCAAAATTTTGTCATATTTGTAAAATTTCAAACATAAAAGACATGGTCGCAAAAATCCGTTCTTAAATTCACACCCATTACAATTTACAAATCCCTTAAAAATAACTCAATTATTCATTTAATTTTTTTTATGCAAGTTCTTATTTAAAGAAATAATTGTTGATATCAACAATTTTATTAAATATTCATAAGTGGCGTTTGTGAATTGAGTTGGATTGAGTTAAACACTTTTTCCACCAAATCCAATTGTATGAATTGTAAGTTTCTTCCATGTAAGCAATCCTTATTAAACAATGAACTCAACCAACTCAACCATAAAATATTTGGGTTGAGTTAGCATAAGGTTACTTTAGTCATTTAATTAAATTTTTGTTAAAAAAAAAAGTAAGATATTAATACATAAAAAATTTATTTAATTATTTTGAGATATTGAATTAAAATTAGCAAAACTTCTTTCTAAAGTGCTATTTTTTTTTTAAAAAATAATTATTGGTGAATAAACAATCCAAAATTACTATTAAATTAAGTAAAATTAAAACAAATATACATACACATAATTATATCTTAAGTAAAAAAAACATAATTAAAATTAATAATAAGTCCCAAGTTAGTTTAAACTTATGTATTAATCTAATCCATATAAAAATTTTAATTTATTTGAATTTAATACAATATAAATGAGTTAACAGTGCAATCTAAATTGTATAGGTTAGAGTATCCTTCACGTTATCGATTTATTAACTCGTCTAAAATCGATCGATATATCCGTAAAATTAAAATTTCTTACTTGGAATTTTCCCTTTTCTATCAATTGCAGCTCAAATTCTAAATAAAATTCATGAATATAATTAATGACTAAAAAACAAATGTATTGAAAGTACATACAAAACCAAAACAAACGAAGCTTAAATTAGATGGAAAAGTTTTGATCCTGAGATTATTGTGATTTTGGCAGTGGGTTTTATCTACGTGGACGGACGATGAATGCAAAATTATATTGGAGAATTGCTGCAAGTCTCTTCCGGCGGGAGGAAAATTGATCGCCTGTGAGCCGACATTGCCGGAGAAGACGGATGACAGTCATCGGACACGTGCTCTTTTGGCCAACGACGTATTCATTATGACCATTTACAAGGCCAAAAGTAAGCAACGAACTGAAGAGCAGTTCCGACAACTCGGCCTCTCCGCTGGCTTCTCCGCCCTCCGACCATTCCATATCGATTATTTCTACTGTCTGTTGGAATTTCAAAAGTGAAGGTTTTACAACTTTTTCTTTTTTCTTTTTTCTTTTTTTGGCATGAATTTATCTTACTGTTTTCAATGACATTTGAAGAGATTTAGACTCATATACAATTTAATTGTAGTATTTTAATTGTTCTTCCAATTGGAAGTTTTTTTTTCCCCATTTTTGAAGAATTTGGCATTATAATTGTGAAAGGGTGGCTGTTTAGTAAAACAAATATGGGAGTGAGAGAATATAGTTCAATCTTTAATGTAAAGCTTTGATAAAACAAACAAAAAAAAAATGTAGGTGTTGTTAAACTAGAAATTTTGGACCAATCACAAATTGTCATATCTTAGATTAATGACGAAATTCTAAATCATCAAATTTGAAATCAATTAGGAGGTGACACGTGTCCCAAATTGAAGGTGAAGACAAATTTTGATGACGTCACGTGGTTTCATAATGACAATTGAATTGGATAAAATTAACTTGGTCCAATTTAATATTATTATTATTTGGGTTAAAATCTCTAAACCAAAAAATATGTTGAATTTGATTCAGATGTCAAATCAAACTCAAATCCGATTAATTGGGCTCAAAAGTCATACTCATGGATCAAAAGCCCAAATCCAACTAATTGGGCATAAGAGTCAAACCCATGGTTCAACCAAATCCAAGCCCATGAAGCCACCTGAGAACTCTATAAATAGAGAAATTGGGTTAGCAATTCTACATTCAGAAAGTCTAGAGAGAATTAATTAACAAGCATAAGACTCCCAACACTAAAGACTTTCTTCCAAGACTTCTACTTCAAGAACGTTTGGTGCCTTACTTGAATCGAGAGAGAATCAGAGGATTAAGTACTAGAGATCGAACCACATCGCATCAAATCAACATCAACGTCAACATCAACACCAACTCAAGTTCAACTCCACGAAACAAGTTTCTCTGGAAGCCTCGTGCAAGCACCAATTATCCAAGAAGATCAACAAGCCCAAAGGCTGGTCGTCCAAGAAGATCATCAAACCCAAAAGTCGATCATCCAAGAAGATCAACAAGTTGAAGACCGATCGTCCAAGAAGATCAATAAGCCTAAAGGCCGATCATCCAAGAAGATCATCAAGTCCAAAGGCCGGTCATCCAAGAAGATCAACAAGTCAATTGTCCAAGAATATCAACAAGCCCAAAGGTCGATCATCCAAGAAGATCAACAAGTCCAAAGGTTGATCGTCCAAGAAGATCATCAAGCCCAAAGGTCGATCATCTACGAAGATCAACAAGTCCAAAGACCGATCATCCAAGAAGATCAAGAAGTTCGAAAGCTGATCATTCAAGAAGATCAACCAGCTTAAAGACTATAGTTTATTTTGAAAGCATTAGAATATTATGTATTAGAGAATGCATTCACTTTCCACAAAATTAATACAAATACAAAGTTCAAGTTCCACGAAATAAATTTCTCTTGAAATCTCGTGCGAACAGGTGCCTTTCATATCAATACAAAAAGATATATAATTAAGGTTAAGAACATTTTTTATGCCACATGAGTTTAATGAGACTTGAACTATCAACTTAGAATCTTTAAGATTTGAAATTCAGTTCTCCCATCCTCACGTAAGGAAAAAAACACTTTTGATCCTTAATTTTATTAAGTAACTATTTTGTCTATACTATTTTTAGGAACAACTAGTATAAATTAAATTAAAATTTTCTAAAAAGGAAAAATAAATATAGAACAACAAATATAGAACGGTGGTTATCTTTTTTAAAAGCAGTGAATTGCATAGAAAAAATATTAATGGTCTCTTTATGGTCTCTTTTGTAGAGGTGTTTTTAGGAAAAAAAGTTTCATTCGTGAAAATAGAAGATGGTATAACTAACTACTAAAGGAAGGTATAGTGAGAATATGTTTAAAAATCAAGGATAAAATAGAAAGGTGAAAATTCTTCGACTTATCCTCTTTTAATATAATATAGATTTGATCTCTAAATTAAACTTGAATACGTATGTAACCATTTTGATACCTACATCTTTCACCCTTTTTTTTTTCATGTTATGCTTTACAAACAAGTTTCCTTTTTAACAAGAAAAGTGGTTGATTGGTTTCCAAAGATTCTTTATTTTGCAAAACCCAACATTTGTTTTGTGGAATAGAATAAAAGCGTGTGTGGATTAATTTTTCAAGTATTTAATTTTGAAAATAAATTATTCTCAAGAAAATTGATGTGTTGGCAACTACTTAACGTAATTTTTAAAATATTGTCAAAGTTCATTTTAAACCGTTTTTATCAAAATAGTTTATATAAAAATTGTTTTTTTTAAGAAAAAAAAACACTCTTTTCTAATCAATCCAAATAGAATCTAATTATTTTTACCTCTAATAGGGTTTATTATTATTATTATTATTTTAAGAAAATAGAAAGATTCAATTGGTAGTTGGCAGTTGGCAGTTGGAAGTTGGCACCTTTATTTTATTTTATCAAGCACCCATTTCATTTTCAAGTTTGAGTGGATTTTGGAAAAGAAATTTACGGCTAATAATAGTCGTTGGTTTGTGGGAAGATTTCTACAACCCTATGGTCTACCCTACAAGTAATATTACATGCTATCTAATTGCACTTATTTTTGCAGTCTAGTGATGTGGTGTAATAAAATGGTGTTGTGATACTTTTTTTTCTTATTTCTTTCATTTCGGAAAAGAGTTAGATGTTGGTTATGTTTGTGCATTCCAACTACTTATCTAATAAAAAATTGTCATTGTAATATATATTTTTATAACATTAAATTATTATTATTCTGTACTATCTTACAAAAATTAGACATGATATAAGTGCAACCTAATCATTGTAGTTTCATTTTTATTTTGTAGGAATTTTGTACATATTACCTCTTTTGAGGAGCACAAATGCAAAAAAGTTAGAAAACCAAGGGGTTTTTTAAAATTACTTTCTTCTTGAGTCATCACATAATGAAATTATTTTAACAACTCGTTCGAAGTATGAATGATTATCTTTGATGCTCGATTATCGCTATTGACCCTCACTCCTCTCAATACTCGTTCTTGATCGCTATGGCTCGGCACTTGCTCTCACTCTCTTTCTCATTCTTGTTCCATTTATCTTAAATTTGATCATACCATATAACGTTTCTTTTTTTCCATATAACGTTTCGTCTAATATCTTCTTGATGCTCACTCTCACTCTTGATAAGACCCAAACAATATAACAACAACCCACTAGGATCTCTTCCAAAACAATCAACCACATAATTGTTCTCCAAAACACCACAAATAAATCACAAAATAATCAACAAGCGATTAACCAAAAATGGACAACGATAAACCACAAAATTCTAGAAGACTAAAAGCAAAGAGCACACACGAGTTATATATGGAAAATCTCTTCGATGTGAAGAGCAAAAACTATGGGACTTGTGAAGAGTCCACCCTTGTCAACTTCTCTTATTATGATAAAATTGATGGGAAAATGACTCAAATCAGTCATACAAAGGTTCACTATCCACAAATACTTTAATACATGAAAGATGAATACTTAAGAGATAAAAAAGAATGAAAATCACCCAATTTTATGAGTTTTATTCGATAGCGATTACAAACAAACTAGAGCTCCAAAGAATGATCCAACCGTTCAAAATGAGACTCTATGTGTCCCAAACAGGTTGCCAAAATTTCAGCACGATCCAACGGATGAAACTCTAGAAATTAACAACTTTGTGGAAGATGCCACTGAAAAGTTTTTTCTCCGATTTTCTGCCTCTTTTCCATTCTCTTTTTTCTTAGGTTATCTCCATATCACATAAAAGAAAACCTAAGGCTTTCAAGATGAGCTAACCTAGGCCCAATTGGGCTCAGAAAACACAAGTTTAAAATAAAGTCTTGTTTATGCAACAAGTGGGCTGGACACCCGTAATAATCTCCCCCTCCAGGCCAACACAGGGAAGACTCGATCACATCCATGATCACTTGAACCTCATCCTGACAAGCTTGCTACAAAGCTCAATCTTGCTTCTGAGAACTACCTTAGTTAACATATCTATACTATTCTTATTAGTGTGGACTTTATTTAGATTCAATCTCTTTTTTTTTTTTTTTCAATTACATCTCGTAGTCAATGATATCTAATGTCAATGTGTTTAGTATGAGCATGACACATTGGATTCTTGCTCAAATCCATAGCACTCTGTCTATCATAAAATATAACATACTTACCTTGCTTCAAACCCAACTCTTGAAGAAACTTTTTAAGCCATAACATCTCCTTACTTGCTTCCACTGTTTCAGTATACTCTACCTCAATTGTGGACAATGCTACACATTTTTGTAGCTTAGATTTCCATGAGATCCCCCCCCCGAAAATGTAAACATTTAACCTAAGATAGAATTTCTATTATCAAGATCACCTACCGTATCTGCATCAGTCTAACCTTCAAACATAAGTTTGCCACCTCCATAACATAAACTCAATTTGGAGGTGCCCCACAAGTATCTAAAGATCCACTTCACTACTTCCTAGTGAGCCTTACTTGAACTGGATAGAAAATGGCTCATTAGACTGACTGCATGTGTAATATCAGGTCTAATAGACACTATAGCATACATCAAAGAACCAATAGCAAAAGAGTAAGGGACGGATGACATAACTTCTTGTTTTTTCTTTGTTGTAGGGCAAGCTCTCTTACTTCGCTTAAAGTGAGTGCTAGCAGTGTACTAACAGGTTTAGCATGCTTCATATTAAACCTTTCCAGAACCCGTTCAATATACTTCTCTTGGGATAACCACAATTTCCTAGCTTTCCCATCGAAGCAATCTCCATACCTAATATTTGTCAAACTATCAACATATCATCTACATATAAAAGAAGAATGATGAAGTTGTCTGTAAGGAACTTTCTAAAATGCACACAAGAATCAGTTGTAGTTCGTATATAATCATTGCTTATCATAAACAAATCAAATTTTTTGTACCACCTTCTTGGTGCCTATCTAAGCCCATAAAAATTCTTCTTCAACTTGAAAACAAGTTTATCTTTCGAGATTTACTTGAGTTTTATTTTTATCTCATATTGATGAAGCTTTAAAATCTTTTATTATCTTTTCAAAAAGAATTCAAAATGAAAAAGGCTTTATGATTTCGAAAATTAGAAGTGATCATGGAGAAGAATTTGAAAATGCTTCTTTTGAAATTTTTTGTGAAGAAAATGGAATTTCTTATGATTTTTCCTCTCCAAAAACACCTCAACAAAATGATGTTGTAGAAAGGAAAAATCTATCTTTACAAGAATTAGCTACCTCCATGCTTAATGAATAATTTACCAAAATCTTTTTGGGCTGAAGCTGTTAATACTGCATCTTATGTAATGAATCATGTTTTATAAGACCTTTTTAGATAAAACTCCTTATGAGCATTTTAATAATAAAACTCCAAATATTAGCTATTTCAAAGTCTTTGGTTGCAAATGTTTTATTTTGAAAGGCAAAGGGAAACTTGGAAAGTTTGAGTCAAAAACAGATATTGGCATATTCTTAGGATATTCTACATGTAGTAAAGCATATAGAGTTTTTAATAAAAGAACTCATGTACTTGAAGGGTCAACGAATGTTGTTTTTGATGAAACACATGTCACTAATAAAGTTTCTGCTAGTGATGAATTAGAAATACTTGTTGAAGATCTTAGTATAAAAGATAGGGAAGCAGTATCAAATGAATCTCAGAAAGAGCCAGAAAAATCCCTCCCTCAGGATTGGAGATTCTCCACTCACCATGCTCATGAGTTAATAATAGGTGATGTATCTCAAGGGGTAAGAACTCGCTCTTCTTTAAATGCTTTAAATAATGTTGCTTTCGTGTCTCAAATTGAATCAAAATCTTTTAAAGATGCTGAATCTGATGAGTTCTAGTTAATTTCTATGCAAGAAGAATTAAATCAATATGAAAGAAATAATGTATGGGAACTAGTCCTGTGTCCTAGTGATCATCCTGTTATAGGTACTAAATGGATATTTAGAAATAAAATGGATGAATCTGGTAATATTGTTAGAAATAAAGCTAGACTAGTTGCTCAAGGCTATAGTCAAGAAGAAGGAATAGATTATGAGAAAACATTTGCTCCTATTGCAAGATTAGAATCTATTCAAATGCTGCTTGCATTTGCATCTCATAAGAATTTTACTTTAATTCAAATGGATGTAAAAAGTGCTTTCTTAAATGGTTTCATAATGGAGGAAGTGTATGTTGAACAACCTTCTGGTTTTGAATGCTTTGATAATCCAAATCATGTTTTTAAATTAAATAAATCACTTTATGGTCTTAAACAAGCTCCTAGACTTGGTATGACCGTTTGAGTAAATTTTTACTAGAAAATGGTTTTAAAATGGGACTTATTGATACTACTCTTTTTACCAAAATTAAAGATAATGATATTTTATTAGTGTAAATCTATGTTGATGATATTATATTTGGTGCTACTAACTCTTCTCTTTGAGAAGAATTTTCTAAGTGTATGCATAGTGAATTTGAAATGAGCATGATGGAAGAACTTAAATTCTTCCTTGGGCTTCAAATTAAACAACTTGAAGATGGAATCTTCATAAATCAAGAAAAGTATACAAGGGATCTACTCAAAAGGTTTAAGTTCGATAATGCAAAAGTAGCAAAGACCCCGATGAGTACTACTACAAAGCTTGATAAGGATGAAAAAGGTAAAAACGAAGATATTAAAGGTTATAGAGGTATGATCGGATCCTTGCTTTACTTAACTGCGAGTAGGCCTGATATTATGTTTAATGTATGCATGTGTGCTAGATTTCAATCATGTCCTAAAGAATCGCACTTGCATGCTGTAAAAAGAATTTTTAAATATTTGCTTGGTACTGTTGATTTAGGCTTATGGTATCCTAAAAATGCATCTTTAGATTTGACTACATATTCTGATGTTGATTTTGCTGGTAGTCTAATTGATAAAAAAAGTACTAGTGGAACATCTCATTTTCTAGGTGGTTCTTTAGTATCTTGGTATAGTAAAAAGCAAAATTTTGTTGCATTATCTACCACTGAGGCTGAATATATTGCTGTTGCTAGTTGTTGTTCTCAAGTTTTATGGATGAAACAAACGTTGCGTGATTTTGGTTTAAATTTTGAACAAGTACCAATCTTTTGTGATAATACTAGTTCAATTAATTTAACTAAAAATCTCATTCAACATTCTAGAACAAAGCATATAGATATTAGATATCATTTTCTTCGAGAGCATGTGCAAAATAAGAATATTGTCATTAATTATGTTATACTGAGAACCAGGTAGCAGATATTCTTACAAAGACTTTAAATGAAGAAGCCTTTTGTAAAAATAGACTTGCACTTGGTATTATTAGAATTGCCTAATTATGTTTGATAGGGGGAGCATTATTCATATTACTATGAATTTATGTGTTATAATTTATTGAGGGGGAGCATTATTTGTATGATTAAGGGGGAGAAAAATCACTTGTATATCTTTTTGTTGATAACAAAAGGGGGAGAAGTATTTTTGGTATTATGGTGGTTTGTCATCATAAAAAAGGGGGAGATTGTTAGCTTTAAGGCTTCAATCAAACCAAGTATTTTGATGATAACAAACTCAGATTTTTTGTACTAACATTTTTAGTGTTTTAGAGTCACTATCCTATAGAGCTCGGAAAGATGATTCCAACGCAATTTGAATCGCTCAACTCGAAGTTCAAACGAGAAAGTTATAAGCAAAAGAAGATTGGAGAGGAAATCCAACGTGGCAGTGACACATGGCACCTTGCCGACGTGGCACACAAACGGTCAATATTGATGATGTGGCAGCTGACGGGAAGATGACGTGACGCTCCAACTGATCACTTTTGCTGACGTGGCACATGATGTGGCAGTGACGTGGCGATCATGAACGAATGAGATAATGACAAGTGGTGGCCACCCAACTTCACGCGCGGACGCGCGCGTGCACGACATGTGCCTGCGGTTTCTTCACAGAATGCGGCGCGTGACGCTCAATCTCCTCCCCTGTGTGCGTGGTGCTCATATCATCCGGCTATTTTTATTTTCAATTTTATTTTCTTATTTTCCTTTAATTTCCTGATCCAATTTTCTCCAAATTCTCACTAAATTTCAGCATTTTCAAATTTGATTTTCTTCCTAAATTTTCATCCTTCATATCCTTTTTATTCTCCAAATCTCAATAATTCATATCTTTCAAAATTCCTTTTCAAATCCTTTCCTTTTCTATTTTTATTCAATCTCCACCCTTCATTTTCAATCATATCCAATGGCCAAAATTTATCCCACTCGTCTATAAATTCGACTTGATTTTACTCTTCATTGACATACCAAAAAGCTATCAAGTCTTAAGCTCTCAATTCTCTCTACTCTCAAATTATTGTCCTTCTTGCTCCTAAATTGGCTTAGAGTTATTTTTGTGAGTTTTTTTTCTGAGCGCTCAACTTGTGTATTTAGCCTTCAAGAGGTAATATTGTGAGATTTTCTTTTAATTTTTGGGAATTGTATTAAGGTGTGGGTACACCTTGAGTTGTGAGAAAAAGACATTGGTTTGATCCTGAACCAGTAAAAATGATCTTGGATTTCTCTTTAGCCTAGGAAAAAGAAGGTCGTGTGTCGGTTTGGTCCTCACCTGCAAGAGGATCACTTAGTGAAATACTCAAGAAGGAGTCATTGAGAGTGGAGTAGGCAATTTGTCGAACCACTATAATTCCCGGTGTTTTCTCTTCCTCTCTCTCTTTTATTTCTTGTTTTCAAATTTTTTGCTTCTTGTCTTAGTTATTTTTTTAATATTTCCAAATTGCATGATTTAATTTTTAGTGTGCTATTTAAATTTATCCTTGATTAAATTGTCTTTAAATTTGAAGTTATCATAGCTTGCATGATTTATGTTTTGTCTTGCATAAATTTTCTTTAATCAAATTAGTGGGTTAACTATATTGAGCATTGTTTGAAGATAAAATTATTTTTTTAAAAAAAATTGGTAGTCAACCCTATTCACCCCCCTCTAGTGTTGCATTTAGATCCTACAATCTCAACATCACAAGTATCACAACATGGTTCTATAACATACATATACATCTCAACATCATAGTTTTATGGCATAGATATACATCTCAACATCATAGTTTTATGGCATAGATATACATCTCAACATCATGACTCTACAACATACATATACGTTTCTATTGGGATTGGTGTCCTAATTCTCCTGGAGTCTCGTTGTTTTTTAAAGATACACATTGTTTAATGAACAAAATAAGTGTTATTTAATTCTGGCATTTACTCATATCCAATAAACAAAGCTCCTTGGTTATCTTATGTGAACTTAAGCATGTATATGTGATAAAAAATTGGATCATGCCTTATGTGATAACCTAAATAGGTATGTAGTATAAAGATTAAGGTGGGATACCTGATTCTGGTGACACTATGGATACGACCCACTTTGTAGAGGTTCGCAAGTGTTGTAAACTACTACAGATGGTAGATCTTGACCATTCATGTGGAGATGTGGAGCGAGAGTGTCCTATACAAAGAGTTTGTATAAGACCTAGACCACGAGCTTAGACTCTGTATATAACGCCGTTGATACTAGAGACTTACATCTCACCTAAACGACCATAGGTGACATGACCTCAATCCTGAGTGTTTTGGGAACTCCTGCCTTTGAGGGTGGTTCTTTGATTAGTATGGGTGAGAATGGTCATATTGCCAACTCAACATGCCTACCTTTTTGGGGACTTATCTGATCTGGGAGCTGGGAACTCAATCCACAATATGAAATTCACTTCTTTCCCGAAACAGGGATAAGTAGAGAGATTGCTCCCTTAAGGGTTGATTTTGGGGCTTGAACATAGTGGCTACAACTTCTCTTTGGAAGAGAAGACTCAGTCATAGTAGAACTATGACTTATGTTCATTAGAGAGATCAATGGTACTTAAGGAGACAGATGTAACTACAGGGGCATAACGGTTATTGGCCTAGCTGTACTTACGAGCGATCTGTGAAGGGTTGTCGCACTGCTCATTGGTTAAGATGGACACATAATATATCTGTAGTAAGGAGAGTTTAAATGTCGGTCTTTAGTGGAGTGCCTGGCAGTTAACGGATGTTGGATCCCATGACTAAAGAGTTTATATATGATATAATCTGTTTGATGTATGAGATACATCTAGTGGAGGATTGATGTAAATGAGATTTACATTAAGTACCATGAAATAGAAAAAGAACTATGGTTTATATGTTTCATGAGATGAAATATTAAAACTATAGGTTATAAATATAGTACGATAAGTTGGTTATCATTTATGTTTATAATAATATTAATTATTAGATAATTAATTCTTTTTCTTTTAATAACCATATGAGTGGGTGTTATTGGATCATGGTAACCGTGAGTTTAAAAGGAAAATGGTTTTCCTATTTTTAATTTTTTTTTTAAAGAAGTTTGAACCAATTTTGTGTTTTCTCTCCATGTAAAAGAAACTCATGTAGTCGTCAAGTAAATTCAGATTTACTAAACGACGGCTGGGCGAGCTAAACGATCGTGCAGTATTTACTAAACGATTGCATAGCTTTGCTAGATGATCGTTGGCCCAAGGTAAACGATCGTGTAGAGTCTGTAGGTGACAGACTGAGCTAAACGATGAGCTAAACGACATAGCTTTTGCTAGACAATCATTTAGCTTTATCTAAATGATTGGGCATCGACCTATACGATAGGTCTCCAGCATCTCCCACTTACTCAGTCATGTACGCAATCGGTGTTTCCTCCTTCGTCTGCCTCACACCAAGTCCAGACAGAGCCCACCCTCTGGATTCTCACACTGAGAATACCAAGGTCACCTTGTTGGTGGTGTTAGACTCAACTCGACACCGTCGAGATTTTCTGGAGGCCGTTCGTGGTGCTGTGAAGGCCGTTCGTGTTGCGGAGGAGTTCGTGACCGAGGAGATCATTGAAGACGAGCGCGAAGTGTTCGTGCGATGTTTGTGTTATGTTACGGTTGTGTACATCGAGTGCTCATGGTTGCTATTATTTGATCAGAGTCACACAACGGAGCGTGGAGACACATCCTCATATGTGTGTAGAGTTTGATCTCTATTCATTTGAGTTTATTCATGCTGTAATTTGTCTATATGAATTGTATAACCGCTTGTTTGAAGTTAACTGTAAATATCTGTTCATTCATGATTGTAATTTGGAATAATCTTGTTCCGCTGCTCATAGAAATCCCAGTTCCGTTTTCCTTCAGTCTTAATATCCTCAGATCAAATACAACCTCATGGAATCAAATATCATCTCATGCTAGCATTCAAGTATCTATGTGCACAATTAATCTTTCAGATCGTCATACTAGAACATACATCAGTTATACTATACTATCAGTCCATCATGCTATAGTTCTATCATAATATCAATTTATCATGCTAGCATACATCAAATGTTTGGCCCGTGGACAGTTCTAGTAGTAAGCTTACTTACCTCGATGACAAGTCTAACAAAAAGTAATCCACACCCTTCTTTAACTTAGTGAAATTCTTGAATCATATCCTGAATCAATAATCAAAATTAAGTTCGACATTTAAGACTAAATTTCAAATACGAAAATACCTCAAACTCCACAAAACAAGTTACCCAAAATATGTGTTGATCTAGAAATTTTTTTTAAGCTTAGCATGGAGATACCAATCCATTCATAACCCACAATTAGGAATTTAAAACCAAATTTCCAGCATATTATCTTATTCCAAAGAGCTTCAAGTTCACATTACTTACCAATCATGCTCCGAAATTCCATAGAGCCAAACTCTAATCTTACTGCACAACGGTTCCTGGCACCTTCAATCCAAGCTTCACAACATAATCAGTATAACTAAATTAAACCAAAACTCAACGGGTGATCAAACCCATTCAAGAAAACACGAACTTTAGATCTTACCTCAGATTCCATGTTTCTAGCGAAAACCCCACGGAATGGCGACGGACGAGGATGAACTTGACAGCTAGCAGCTACTACGCCGATAGACAATGACTGGAAGGGCGAACCGAACAGCACGGACTAGATCTGAACGAGCAGCGACATGCTACTAGTGACGTGACATGACTCGAGTGGACGACGCAGGGAGAGGCGAACGCGCAACTTGGACAGTTGGCCAGAGGAGGGTGTAGGGGAAGGTTGCACTGCGAGGTTTGCGACGACCAAAGGGGAGAATCTCGCGCGGCCCAAGTAGAAAGGACAACTGGCTTGGCGAACTTCAATCGGCAGCGAGTGACGACCAAGGCTGACCAACAAGCGACGAACGAGGCTGGGTAAATCACGGCAGCACGGCTGAAGCTTGGGTAGCAAGGGAGGCGACTTCAACGAGGGGGATCACGCTATTCATGAAGGGGAAGGGTTTCTTTTGTTTTATATATTATAATAATAATAATAATAACTTAAAAGGAAATAAAATAAACATTTTATTTTATTCTTTTCCTATTATACTTTATTTTATTAAATTCCCTTTCTTCCCAAAATGAAATTTATTCCTGCCATGATTTCCAAATTGAATAATTTCCAACGTCAATAATTAAATTCCCTCAATTACACTTAAAGTCCAAAATTCCAAAAATACCCTCAATTAATATAAATGACTGAAATTACATTATTAATAAAAATTTGGGGTGTTACATTCTTCCCTCCTTAAAGAACTTTTATCCACTAAAGTTTATTTCTAGAAAGGCTTTGGGTACTGGGTCCTCATCTCATCCTCTCGCTCCCAGGTAGTTTCCTTGAACTGGTGATTCTGCCAATGGACTTTCACCAATGCAATCTCCCTGCGACGCAATGTCTTTACCTCTCTGGAAAAAATCTCTACAGGTTTCTTCTCATAGCTCAAGTTGTCATTCAACTGCATGGGATTAGTCTGTCACATACTTTCTCAGCATCGAAACATGGAAGACATTATGAATTGAAGGAAGTGTTGGAGGCAATGCCAAACGGTAAGCTATGGGGCCAATTCGCTCTAAGACCTCGAAAGGTTCAATGAATCTCAAACTCATCTTCCCTTTCCTACCAAACATCATAATACCTTTCATAGGTGCCGCTTTTAAGAACATTTTATTATCAGTCTCAAATTCCAGGTCCTTACGTCTCACATCGTCATAGCTCTTCTGTCTGCTCTGAGCTATTTGCTTACGAGCCTTGATCTTCTCTATTGCCTCATTCGTGGTCTGCACTAGTTCAGGTCCTAGCAATTTCCTCTCTTCTACCTCATCCCAACACACAAAAGACCTGCAACTCCTTCCATATAGGGCCTCAAATGGTGACATCCTGACAGTGGAATTGTAGTTGTTATTATAAGCAAACTCGATTAAATGCAAGTGAGCATCCCAACTTTCTAAAAACTCTATGGCATAGGCCGCAACATATCTTCCAATATCTGATTCAATCGCTTTGTCTGCCCATCAGTCTGTAGGTGAAAAGCTGTACTGAAATCCAACCCGGTCCCCAAAGCTGCTCGAAGACTCTTCCAGAAGTTAGACATGAAACGAGGGTCTCTATCTAACACAATGGACACAGGCACTCCGTGCAATCTCACCACCTCTTTTATATATATCTATGCCCATTTATTTATTGAAAAGGTGGACTTTCCAGGTATGAAATGTGCTAATTTAGTAAGTCTGTCTATCACAACCCAAATCACAGTGAAACCTTGGGCTGTCCGGGGAAACCTCACAACGAAGTCCATAGACACGTGCTCCTACTTCCATTCTGGCACACTTAATGGTTATAACAAGCCTACTGGCTTCTGTCTGGGGCTTTCACTTGCTGGCACACCAAGCACTTACTGACGAACTCTGTAATCTCTCTTTTCATATCATTCCACCAGTAATAACGTTTCAAGTCCTGATACATCTTGGTGCTGCGGGGATGAATTGAGAACAAGGAACTGTGAGCCAATGACAAAAACTCATTCTTAATATCATTATCTTCTGGCACACATAAACGTCCTTGATAAAGGAGACCACCTTCCGCTGATACTGAGAATTTGCCATTCTGGCTTGACTTCACCTTATAAACTCTCTCCTCTAGCTAAGGGTCACATCGTTGTGCATCAATAATTCTCTACCTTAGACTCGGTTGCACTGACAACTGTGCTAACTGTGTCATGACCTTCTCCACTGCCACTACAATCTCTGCCCGCTCTAGCTTCTTGCATAAATGAGTATGTCTGGTAATGAGGGCTACTGAATGAGCCATTTTTCTGCTTAGGGCATTTGCCACTACATTTGCCTTTCCTGGGTGGTACAAAATTTGCAGTCATAATCCTTCACCAGCTCTAACCACCTTCTTTACCTCATGTTCGACTCCTTCTGAGTGAAAAAGTACTTTAAACTCTTGTGGTCGATGAAGATTTATATCTTCTCTCCATATAAGTAGTGCCTCCAAATCTTGAGAGTGAAAACCTCTGCTGCTAATTCCAAGTCGTATGTGGGATAATTTTATTCATGCTTCTTTAACTGACGTGAAACGTAAGCAACTACTCTGCCCTACTGCATCAATACGCATCCCAAACCCTTATTGGATGCGTAACTGTAAATGACAAAACCACTTGATCCATCTAGTACTATAAGAACTGGGGCTGATACCAGCCTCTGCTTGAGATCTCGGAAACTACTCTCACAAGCCTCATTCCAAATGAAAGGAGCTCCTTTCCAGGTCAACTGAGCCAACGGGGTGGCTATGCGTGAGAAGTCCTTTACAAATCATCTAGTAGCCTACTAACCCCAGGAAATTGTGCATCTCGTTGACTGTGGTTGGACGAGCCCAACTTGTAATTGCCTCAATCTTTGCAGGATCCACGGAGACTCCTTCCTTCGATACTACATGTCCTAGAAAGGATACCTGCCTCAACCAAAACTCACATTTAGAGAACTTGGCATACAGCTTATTGGCTGTCAACTTCTCCAAAACTTTTCGCAAATGCTCTTCATGCTCGGCTTTTGTCTTGGAATAAACCAAGTTATCATCAATAAAAACAATCACAAAAGTGTCGAGAAATTCCTTGAGCAGCCTATTCATCAGATCCATAAACACTGTTGGGGCATTCGTAAAACCAAGTGACATCACTATGAATTCATAATGGCCATACATCGAATGAAAAACTGTCTTGGGTATGTCATTGTCCTTTATTCTCAGCTGATGGTATCCTGACCGGAGATCAATCTTTGAGAACACCATAGCTCCCTGCAATTGGTCAAACACTTCATCAATCTTGGGGAGGGGATACTTATTTTTTACGGTCACCTTGTTCAGCTCTCTGTAATCAATGAACAGACGTAACGATCCATCCTTCTTTTTCACAAACAAAATGGGTGCACCCCATGGTGATACACTAGGGCGTATGAAACCCTTGTCCAACAACTCCTGCAATTGAACCTTAAGTTCCCTCAACTCTGTTGGTGCCATCCTGTATGGAGCTTTCAAAATGGGGGTTGTGCCTGGCTTCAACTCAATAGCAAAATCTATCTCCAACTGCGGAGGCAGTCCGGGAAGATCCTCTAGAAAACTGTTTGGAAAATCTCTTACTATTGGCTCTGAAGTCAAGGTGACTTTAGCCTCTCTAGTGTCAACCACACTGACCATAAAGCCCCAGGCTCCTTGGTCAAACAGTCTACTAGCCTTCAATGTTGAAATCACTTTGGGTAGAACCATGGTCCCAACCCCCTTAAACTTAAAACTGGCTCATGTAGGAGGGTTAAAGATGACCTCCTTACGACAGCAGTCTATGCTGGCATGATTAGCAGCTAACCAATCCATGCCCAGTATCATACTAAAGTCACGCATATCTAGAATTATCAAGGTCACATCTAATGCATGATTTTCTATCTCTACCTGACATGCCTTTATCTTTTTAGTAACTAACATGATCTTTACTAATGGAGTGGAAATAGATAGTGCAAAAAGCAATGGTTTTGACTCTAACATTGCATACTTTACAAATATGGAGGATATAAACGAATGCGAAAAGCCAGAGTAAAAAAAAAACTGAAGCATGGTGCCCCAAAATAGGAAGCGAACCTGTCACCACTATGCTTGACTTCTCGGCCTCGCGCCAAGTGGTAGAAAACACTCTACCTTGCTGTTGCTAACGAATTGGGCCTCCCTGAAACGAGCTTATGGGCTGGCCCCTGGGTTCAGGCACATTCCTCCTTGGGAATTTCTCTGACATATGCCCCTTCTGACCACATCGAAAAGCCGGCTAAGCAACGTCCCCAGTGTTACCTACCACAAGTAGTACAGATCGGTTTATCTTCCTTGACAGTTACAATGTGAGAGCCCTGCTGTGCTCATTGACGTGGAGCATTAACTATGTTCTGGTTCCTTTACTGATGCTCAGAAGCCTTTGGCTCAGCCTTCCTTTTCTGACCTGTAGAGGTCCCAATATTTGGGTTTTATGTCCTAAAACTCGTGGTATGTAAACAATGGAGCTTATTCTATTAATTCAATAAATGTATTACTGAATAGATCTATTGCTTGAATAGAAATCCCACAAATCTAAAAGTCCCTTGACTATTGGATGGGTACTTGAACTTTATATAGAGATATAAAAGTGGATCAGGTTCGAGTAAATAGTTAAAATGATCTATAGTACATGGATAAGGTTGGATACCTTATTCTGGTAACACTTTTGGATACGACCTGCTCTGTAGTTGCTACAAGGAGTTGTAAAGTGCTACAAATGAAGTGATCTTAATTCGTTCATGTTGGACATGAGGAGTGGGGGTGTCCTTGTGCAAAAGAGATTGTACAAGATCGAACCACGAAATGAGTCACTATTACTTTATAACACTGTTTACTGTTTAAGACTGGCTATTTCAAAGCGATGACCTAGGTAACTTGATCTTAATCCTGAGCTATCTATGACTCCTGTTTATCTGAAATTGCCCTTAGATTTACATAGGTGAGGGTTGGCTCAACAGCGCCAGCTCAATATGACTACCATTTTAAGGGTAAGACTGGATAGATAGTTGGAGACATAGGGTGCAAGAGGGGATTAACTACTACTCGTTTTAGGGATAGTAGAGAGGTTGTTCCCTTATGTGCTGATTATAGGGCTTAAACAAGGGATCCCACCCTCTCATTTGGAATGAGAGGGACTCAGTTTTGTGATTTGATCACAAAACAATTGTTCATTAGAGGATCAGTGGGAAATTGAGGAACAAGAGGTAATTTCGGGGGTAAAACAGAGATTTGACCCAACCGTTATGACGAACAACCTGTGAATGGTTAACTTACTAATCATGGTTATATCGAGTGGATATAATATATCTATAATGAGGGGAGTTCAACTATGGACTTTAGTGGAGTGACCCATTAGTTAACGAATGGGGGTTAGATCGGTCTAATGAGTTTAGCCGATTAATCTCGGATCGTTGGAGCCCATGATCTGTAGGTCCATGAGGTCCTCCTACTAGCTCAAAAATGAATTAGCTCTAGAGTAGTGTGATAAGTTAATTTAAAACGTTCAAATTAGAATCAAATGGAAATTGAAGAAAATATATTTAAATATGATTTAAATATATGAAGATGAATTTGTGTAAAAATTAATTTAATATTAGATATTAAATTAATTAGAATTATTTAAATTGTTTAAATAATTATTTATTAATTTCATTAGAAAATAATTTTTGAAATTAATTTGTAAAATTAATAAAATTTTATTTTAGAAATAAAATATTATTTAAAATCAATTTTGGAATTTTGGAAAATGGAAAAATTACACAAAACTTGAAAAATGAGTTTTTTGAAGTTCATCTTCGAGTAGCTTACAAGGAACCCACCTTCTCCTTTTTTGAAGTTCATCCCATGCAGCACATTTCTTTGCATGATAGTCTACAATATATTAAAGAGATTGGAGTGAAGAATAGAGCAAGAACCGACTAAATTTTTGTTGAAAAATTCGGATGAAGAGGTGTTCTTCAATGGGTTTTGTTCAGTGAGCTTTCTCTATATTCCTTTTGATTCCAACTTATTTTGAGTCACACAACTCAATCTAGAGCACTAAGAGGATAGTAGGGAAGATCTTGTGGTGGTCTACACAAGGATTCAGAGGATTTTGCAGCAGGAAATGGAGATTTCATTGGTTCGGCCAAGGTATGTTCATGAAACCCATTATACTCTTTTTTTAACATGTTTCTTTTCAACCAAAATTAATGAATTAGAATGCTTATGGATCCTGATTTCTTCCGCTGCGTGATGGTGTCCATCCAACACCAATCTCGAGCGATTTTCTGTACTCTTCTCCCACCTAGGAGTCAGCATCAATCCTCACAGTGGCCCACAGTGCCACAACATACGTCTTAAGGTCAATGAATGTACCATACCTTGCAATCCGCTCTTCAAACCCTGGATGAACCTCTCTGTCCTTGTTGCCTCGGTGGCTACTAGCTCAGGAGCAAAGTGGGATAACTTATAATATTCCTACTTATATTGCTCTACCAACATAACTCCCTGTTTCAAGTTCAAGAACTCAGCCTGCTTGTTATACCGGGCGTTGGCTGAAAAATACTTCTCTTAAAAACGCTCCTTAAACTGCTCCTAGGTTGCAAGTCCCCCACCAGTATCAATCATTTTCTTTACTGAATGCCACAAAATATCTGCGTTGCCAGTCAGAATGAAAACAACACATTGGAACTTGTGCTCTTCCGAGCACCTCATAAAATGGAAAATCGTCTCAATCGATGAAAACCATATCTCTGCTTTAGTGGGATCCCCAAACGATCCATTAAAGGAGCGAGGGTCAAACTTCCTGAAATCCCTCCGTGCTTAGCCTCCAGAGACAGGACTTGCATGTCTCTATTCTATGGTTGGGTCTGCTGCAACTGCTCAGGTGGCACCTGTTTTTTCTGAGCCTAGTTTTAGAGAGTCTGTCCTGCCGTCGTATTATGGATCAACTCCTGTAGTCTTCCATCAGGGAGGATGCAATGGCTTCACTAATTCTTGCCTCCATTTTCTTCTCATCAACTTGGGTCATAGGTGGATTCGTAGCTATTGGGACGGTCTGGCTACCCTCACTCCCTCTTCCTGCACCCCTGGAGGGGGAGGATTCTGAACTCGTGGATGTCGCACTTGGGGGTCCTGAACCCCTCCTCTAATAGTCTTTCTTGCTCTATGTTTAGGTGCCATGTCCTGTCATGAACTCACACATTAGCTCTCTATCTCTGGGTCTTTCTCAGAAAACATGTTATTGAAACATTACATCACTAATCTCATATATGTACTGAAAACTTTCATTAGTAGGACATACTTAGCGATAACGAGGAATCCGTTACTTGGCCACAGGGACTACCTAAACTTACAAAGTAAGTTAATCTTCATAACCCAAAACATGGGCTCTGATATCAACTGTAATGACCGACCTCCTAGGACTCAAGCTAGGCCGTTACTAACGTATGCATGCATGTAAGTTAAAACGACATTATTTTATAATGAAATAAATGCTAAATAAATGAGATAACTAAAAAGATTTGCATTAATTTCAAATACTTAAAGTCAAATGATAGAGTGCCCACAAATCATGAAAAGAAACAAATAAGTCTGCAAACAAAACTGAAGCGGTAGTCCCAAATCTTAAAAATGAAAATGTAAAACATAATAGAAATATTAAAATATGAGTGGAAGCATGTAAACTAGTCCCTGATGGCTCGATCAAGGATTCCTCTTGTCAGTCGCCGCTGCATCTCTACCCTTACCTGAAACAACAATATGAGAAAGAATAAGTACAAAAATACTCAGTAAGTTACCCACTACTGGGGTCAGGCTAGGCATTTATGTCCTCTAGATGCCTACCTCTTGTGGAACATAAATACGACTCTAATCCTCATGGAAGTCATACATGAAAAACTGATTTTTATCCTACTATAGTTAAGTATGCCCACTACCTCTAATAAGTCCAGTAGAACCTACAACCTTTGGTGAATCCCGTAGGAAAGCACTACCTCTAGTGAATCCTGAATGAAACATAACCTCTGGTGGATCCCAAAGAAAACTATCACCTTTAGTGAATCCCAAAGGAAAAACAACCTGGTGAATCCCGAAGGATAACACCACCTCTAGTCAATCCCGAAGTAAACATAACCTCTGGTGAATCCTGAAGGATAACACCACCTCTAGTGAATCCTGAAGGAAACACAACCTCTGGTGAATCCCGAAGGATAACACCACCTCTAGTGAATCCCGAAGGAAACACAACATCTAGTGGGCATCTAACTAATCAGTGAAGACACTATCACAATCTCAACATCACAAGTATCAAAACATGGTTCTATAACATACATATACATCTAAATATCATAGTTCTACAACATACATATACATCTCAACATCATGGCTTTACAACATACATATACATCTCAATATCCTCAGATTAAATACAACCTCATGGGATCAAATATCATCTCATGCTAGCATGTGCACAATTAATCTTTCAGATCCTCATACAAGAACATACATCAGTTATACTATACTATCAGTCTATCATGCTATCATTCTGTCATAATGTCAATCTGTCATGCTAGCATACATCTAGTGCCTAGCCCGTGGGCTATTCTAGTAGTAAGATTACTTACCTCGATGACAAGTCTAACAAAAAGTAATCCACACCCTCCTTTAACTTAGTAAAATTCTTGAATCACACCCTGAATTAATAATCAAAATTAAGTTTGACATTTAGGACTAAATTTCAAATAAGAAAATACCTCAAACTCCATAAAACAACTTACCCAAAATATGTGTTGATCCAGAAATTTGTTCTAAGCTTAGTGTGGAGATACCAATCTATTCATACCCACAATTAGGAATTTAAAACCAAATTTCCAGCATATTAACCCATTCCAAAGAGCTTCAAGTTCACATTACTTACCAATCACGCTCCAAAAATTCCCTAAAGCTAAACTCTAATCTTACCGGACAGCGGTTCCTGGCATTTTGAAACTTCAATCCAAGCTTCACATTATAATCAATATAACTAAATTAAACCAAAACTCAATGGGTGACCAAATTCATTCAACAAAACATAAACTTTAGATCTTACCCTAGAATCCAAGTTTCTAGCAAAAACCCCACGGAATGGCGGCTGAGGGGGATGAACCTGATAGCTAGCAGCTGCTTTGCGAACAGACAACGGCTGGAAGGGCAAACCGTACAGCACGGACCAGATCTGAACGAGCGGCGACGTGCTACTAGTGGCATGGCATGGATCGAGGGGACGAGGCAGGGAGAGGTAGACGTGTGACTCGAATGGCTAGACAAAAGAGGGTGTGGGGGAGGGTTTCACGACGAGGTCTGCGGCGACCGAAGGGGAGAATCTCGCACAACGCAACTAGGAAGGATGACCATCTTGGCGAGTTTTGATCAACGACGATCGATGATCAAGGCTGGACAATGAGCGATGAACGAGGCTGGGTGACACATGGCAGAACGACTAAAACTTGGGTAGCGAAGGAGGAGGCGGCGGGAAGGTTTTCAATGAGGGGGGTCACACTTTTCATGAAGGGGAAGGGTTTCTTTTGTTTTATATATATAAATAATAATAATAATAACTTAAAAGAAATAAAATAAAAATTTTATTTTATTCTTTTCGTATTCTATTTTATTTTATTAAATTCCTTTCCTTCCCAAAATGAAATTAATTCTCGCCATTAATTTCCAAATTGAATAATTTTCAACGTCAATAATTAAAATCCCACAATTACACTTAAAGTCCAAAATTCCAAAAATGCCCTCAATTAATATAAATTACTGAAATTACATTAGTAATAAAAATTTGGGGTCTTACAATAACCCTTTGCCACTAGTCTAGGCTTTAAGATTTGCACCTTGTCATCTACACCCATTTTTCTCTTGTAGATCCATTTATAGCCTATAGGTTTTAGTCCATTAGGTTGGTCCACAAGATCCCAGACTGAATTTAAGTACATAGACTCCATTTCAAGATTCATAGCTTTGATTCATTCATTATCTTTATCTACATCATCCATTGTCTGTTTATAAGACAATGGATCCTCAACTTTCCCATCAGATATGATGGTTAGGGTTTCTGTTAAACTCATATAATGAACAGACAGGTTCATAACCCTTCCACTACATCGAGGCTCCCTCAATGGTTAAGGTGGATCTGACTTACTAGATGAACCAACATCAACAACTCTTATTGATGTACTAGGCACTTCAAGAACTCTTGTTGAAGGTTAAGTGGTTTCACAAGAAAACTCATTTCATACTTTCTTACTGCGTGGTTTGTGTTCCTTGATGTGGTCCTCTTCTAAAAACGTAGCGTTTGTCGATACAAATACTTTATTATCTTGGGGCATCCTACAAATAGGCATAATTTTGAATGTGGTTCCAATTTTTTAGGAGTAGCCACAAGCATATGTGTTGGTCAACCCCAAATCCTGAAATGGCATAAACTACCTTTATGATCATTCCATAAGTTTAAAGGTTTTTCATAAACACTCTTGGACGGAACAAAATTCAAAATAAGGTAGTCTGTACTGCATAACCCAGAACGAGTCCAGTAAATGAGTGTAACTCATCAAAGACCGAACCATGTTCAACAAGGTTCACTTTTTTCTCCTTTCTGATACACCATTCTACTGAGGTGTACCAGGTGCTGAGAGTTGAGATATAATTCCATGTTTCATCAAATAGTTTTGGAATTTCAAGTCCATATACTCTCCACCTTGATCAGACCGAAAGGTTTTTATTGTTTTACCTAATGCATTTTCAACTTCAGCTTTATACTCCTTGAACTTTTCAAGGGCATTAAAGTTATGTTACACTAAGTAAACATATCTATACCTTGAACAATCATCCAAGAAGGTGATGAAATATTCAAACCCTCCTCTTGCCTTAACACATAGAGGTCCGAATGTACAAGTTCTATGCGTTCTTTGACACTGTGATCTTTTCTAGTAAAAGGTCTCATTATCATTTTACCTTTAAGACATGGCTCATATAATGGTAGAGAATTTTCTTCTGGCTCACTTGAAAGTCTATTCTTAACTAATCTCTCAATCCTATTGAGATTTATGTGACCTAATCTTAGGTGCCAACGTTGGGCATTTTCTTTAGGAGAAACTTTTTATTTTTTGTTTTGAGTTACGACAGTTCTAAACAATTCAATATTAAGGAGCACCTTTGATGCTAACGGCCTTAGCACATAGAGGTTACTTTCTAACTTTGCAGAGCAAATCTCAACACCATTTTTGTAATTTAACGCTTTATTCACATTAAAACTCAAAGTGTACGATTGTTCTATTAAGAACTTTATACAAAATCAAGTTTCTTTTAAAATCAGAAACTACATAAATATTCTTTAATAAAAGATAAGATTTCTATAAACAAAGACAGAGTCCTCCCACTGCTACAGCTTAGACGACATACCTCGATCCATCCCGCATCGTCGTCTCACTAATCTCCATCTGCCGCCAGGAACTAATTCCTTAAAATGAAAAAAAGACATGGTTAGTAGTGCCTAAATCAATTATCTAGACAGAAATCATCATTCTTCACTAAACAAGTTTCGAACATGAGTAAATCATATTTACCTTGTTTAGCCTTCTTCTTTTTTGTCAAATATTTGGGACAACTTCTCTTTCTATTTCCTTCCTGGTTGTAATGAATACAAATTCCCTTTGCAACCTCGATCTTTTTGCCTTTTTCAGCAACAACTGGGCTAGCTCTCCCCTAACCTCCCTTCTTCTTCTTCTTCCACTTTTTGTTACCAAAAAATGATGGTGTAGACTTTGTCCAGAGGTTGCAACTTTCCCCTAAATAAATAAAGGAGAACGAGATAGGGAGAAGAAAGAAAGTCGGCGATGAAGGATTAAAAAAACAGAGGGGGAAGAAAATGGTCGGTGTGGCTATTTTCTCAAGCAAACTCCTAATTTGTTTCAGCAAAATTATGTAGGGTTGAGTGAGAAGTGTTTCAAGAATACTGGGGCTTTTGGTGTTGAAGAAGATGGTGAAAACAAGAAAAAATTTGAGGTGAGTCTGCTATTCAGACAGATTGAGCAAGCTTCAGTGTTTTATAGATTTCGACCTGTAGAAAACGAGTTAGGGTCTGAAATTTGGAGGTAAGCTAGCCATCACACTCCGTAAAATTTCATATGAAGGATAGTTAGCTAATTTCGATTGAAAATGACTGGAATGATAGGAAAATAGAAGATCATATTTTCGTGTAAACCTGAGTAAGCTGCCGAATTTTGAGAATTTCGAGCTGTTGAAATCAAATATGAGGCTGAAATCTTAGGGTTTTCAAAATTTTTCATGAAGGGAGTTAGGTTAGTGCTAATTTTGATTAGAAATTGGTGAATTAATAGGAAAATCAAGACTAATCAGTTTTCGGGCAAAACAGGGAAGTAGTCGTTGTGGAGTTGATTTTGAGTTAATCAAGGGATTCCGGACCAAAAGCCAAGGTTAGGTAATTAAGATATTGATTTAGAGATTTATGCAAGACATTTGAGGTTAAATGGTCTGGAATTGAAGAAAAATGAGATGAAAAATGAAACATCGAAGCTAGAAGAAAATAGGGGACTGCACCTCGTACATTTTGTGCACGGCGTCGCACAACGCTGCCCTATTTCTCTTTATACTATTTGGTCTCGATGTTTCCAAATCGAGTAATTTGAGTCTTGTAAGTTAAATTGGTGACTAAATAGACATATTTGTGAAATATTATAGCCTTGGAAAGTATTGAATGAGGTCTTGAAAATTATTTTAGTTGTGGGAATGATTTAAATGAAAAAAGTATAACCTTAAATTTGTATTTGGATCTCAAGTCAAACGAAGATAGGTGAGGCGTATCGACCTGAAGGAACAAGCTAGGATTGAGCTAGAATTTGTGAGTGGCATTTATTTTTAAAATTTATCAATTTTTAGTTGGATTTTATGATTATTCTGAAACGGTTTACCATGCTTTAATACTGTGTGGTAGTTGATTTTTCTGCATATATTTCCTATGTTTTTTTTCGTAACCACGTTATTATGAATTGGTGTAAAGTTGAAAATTCTATTGTTATGATATGATAGAATTGATATTTAAAAATATGTTTTGACTATCTGAGCCTTATACCCTAGATTACTGAAATGAAAAATAGGGATACTGAATGCAAAAGAGTTAAAGTATCCGATCAGATCATTGGGACCCACCGTAGCACACCTATAGGCTTTAGGTCGTATGTTAGGGTGAGTAGCCCTTTGAGGCATTCCACGTGCACGTATGAGAGATTGTTGAGCTATATGTACCAAAAGGGGTATATTTCAGCTAGGTTTTCAACGTTGAGTGTATTGAGCAATGCTCTACCTCAACTAAGGATTATGGGTATAAGAGCCACTGAATGATTTACAAAGATATTCATTCAAATGATTTTTAATCAATTTGCTATATGAGCTTTGCATTGTCAAATGTTTTGATATGATTTGTTAAATGAGTCTTGAATCTAACTGTTTACCTGTTTAATGAAAATTTTTACAGAGGAAGTTTTTTTTTATAAAAGTATTATCTGTCACTCACTAGGCTTTGAATGTTTTCCCTTCCTAAGTAGCGAAAGAGTTTCCAAAGTCTAACCTACTATGATCTCGTTTGCCACCTCACTCAGCTATCGTTCAACTCAACACATATAGGTTGTTATTTGCATGTTGTTTTGAGAATTACTATTGTAACCTCATACATGACATGCGTAGTGTAAAAAGGGATGTGACATTGAGTTCTCTGCAGAATTAGAAATTTTTTTTAGGTGATCTATGTAGATAAGTATGTATGAAAGACTAAGTTTATATTTACATGTTGGAGGATATGATATGCCTAGAAGGCCGTTGTGGAGATTTGTAGATATGAATGGACATTATAAACTGTTTATTAGGAGACTAGGTGAATAGGTCAAGCATGGAGATAGATGGACATTTTGATGGAACGTGCACATGCACAGTGGAAGTAATTAAGGATCTTTAATACTCTAATTAGGTTAAATTCATAAGAACAAGTGTGTACTTTACCATAAATCAAAAGGTTTAAGAGTTCAACCTTTGTAGCTCCAAATTGATCACCAATTCCGTTCTAATCTCCTCATGAGCCGACTGTAAACCACTATGAGAGCCTTCCCGACTATTCTCCAGCCTTAGAACGAGATGGTAGGATCCAATGGGTGATTAAATTATGGATGAATTCAGTATAAAAATTGATAGAGAATTGAGGAAGTTTCCAAAACTTCTTTTAGAAATTCTAAGTTTGCCAAAAGGAGTTTGATTTTCAACTAACTTGAAATTCACCAAATGGCCAAGAGAGTTAAATTTCACATAATCACTCAATTATAAAGCAATTACATGTAATTCATGCAAAATTGAGCTAACCACATTTTGACACTTCAAAATACACTCAATTTTAATGGGATTGGTGGCTTGTAGAATCAACATCTAGTAAACGGAATTACTCATAATTCTACTTAAAATGGGATTTTCCCATTCAATAAAATTGTTGGATTGTTCCACTAAGTGGGGTCCTTTTTTGACCTTTGACTTTTGGCGTCAACTTTAGTCAAATTTTAATTAAATACAATTTTAATTCAAAATTAATTCAAAAATGATTTTGAAATTTCCCAGTTAAGGTAGTCAACCTTTGACTTTTAACTTTCAAAGCTTGGTGAAGTCAACATTTTGACTTTTAGCCTACTTTGACTAATTCTAATTAACTTCAAAATTAATTCTAATAATCAATTTAATATTAAAATAATAAATTAAACAATTTAGTTAATTTAATTTAATTTAATATACAATTATTAAATCCAATGCTAATCCCTATCAATAAGAATCTCTGTTCATAGTCTTGATATTTAAATCTTATTTAAGTATCTTAAACTCTCTCTTGATCATTTAATTCCCAATTGAATGATACGTCATTAAATATATCGCACATATTTAACACTTATTCCCTAATTCAAATTCGAACACTTCGAATTCACTCATCATACTTTTCTAAAGTTTAGTCTGATATGAGTTAGTAGAGGGATTTCATGGACCTACAGATCATGGGCTCCAAACGATCCGAGGTTAGCCAATTAAACTCTTTAACCTAATTAACAAACATTCGTTAACTATCTGGTCATTCTACTAAAGCCCAGTAGTTGAACGCCCTTCACTATAGATATTTTTCTGTCCACTCGATATAACCATAATTAGTAAGTCAACCCTTCACAATTTGTTCGTAATAACGGATGGGTCAAAAGCTTATTTATCCTCAAGATTACATCTTGCACCTTAAGTCCCACTGATCTTCTAATGAACAGTTTATTTGTGACCCAATCACCAAACTGAGTCCCTTTCGGGCCAATAAGAAGGTAGGGCCTCTTGTTTAAAACTTGGAGTCAACACTTAAGGGAACAACCTCTCTACTATCTATAAAAGTGAGTAGGAGTGAACTGTATCTTGTACCCTATGTCTCCAACTATTTACCCGGTCTTATCCTTGAAATGGGAGGCTTATTAAGCCGATGCTGATAAGCCAACCCTCATCCATGCAAATCTAAGGATAATTATAAATAAACAGGAGTTTATAGTTAGCTCAAGATTAAAGTCAAGTTACCTAGGTCATCGCTATGAAATAGCCAATCTTAAACGGTAAACAATGTTATAAAGTAATAGTGACTTATTTCTTGGTCCAATCTTATATAAACTCTTGGCATAGGATGCTCCCACTCGCATGTCTTCACATGAACAATTCAGGATCACATCCTTCGTAGCACTTTACAACGATTGTAACAACTATAAAGTGGGCCACATCCAATAGTATCTCCAGGATAAGGTACACAACCTTATTCATATACTATAGACCGTTTTGGATATCAACTTGAACTTAATCACTCTCATGTCTCCACATAAAGTTCAAGTACTCATGTAATAGCCACGAATCTTAGTTTATTGGATTTAGGTTCTTTCTAAAACGAAATGAGCAATTCATACATTCAATAACAACTTTATTGAATAAATCTCAATAACATCTTTATTGATAATAGAATAAGTTTATTATTTACAAACCACAAGTTTTAGGACATAAAACCCAATAGACAGTGGGTGTCACAAAAGGGTGATGCTTATTGTCTTCATACTCTTTTCTAGGTTTAAGAGGTAGCTTGGGAGAAGGCGTGATACCTGCTCCCAATGACCTTTTGCACTCATCCCCGTTTTGGGAATCAACATCGATCCTTAGGTTACCGGAAGCATCGCAGCATAGGTCTTGAGGTCAAAAGTGTGTACTATACCTCGTAGTCCGTTCGTCAAGCCCTGAACGAATCTTTTTGTCCTTGCCACCTCCGTGGCTACCAACTCAGGGGCAAAATGTGACAACATGTCAAACTTCTGCTCATACTTTTCCACTGACATAAGCCCTTGCTTCAATTTTAAGAATTCAACTTGCTTGTTGTGTCGTGTGTTGACTGAGAAGTATTTTTCATAAAAATGCTCTTTAAATTGATCCCACAATGCTAGCCCTCCGTTGGTGTCAATCATCTTTTCTACTGAACACTACCATATCTTAGCATTATCTGTCAACATAAAAACTGCACAATGGAGTTTTTGGTCCTCTGGACATTTCATGTAACGGAAGATTGTTTCTATGAGGACAAACGCATCTTTACCTTTATAGAGTCCTTCAGCGACCCATCGAAGGTACAACGGTTGAATTTCCTTAAATCCTTCAAGTTCTTGGATTTAAGGGACAAGTCCTGTATGTTTTAGTTCTAGGGCTGGGTCGGTTGCACCTACACTGGTGGTATTGATACTTGCTGAGTCCGATTCATTTAAGCTACCTGCTCTACCACTACACTACGGACTAGTTCATGTATCCTCCCTATCAGAGATGATGTAACAATTTCCCCAATTTGCATTTGTAGAAATGTATCAGTAACAGTAGAAGCAACAAGAATCAATAAACACTCTAATTCATTATTTTTCGCAATAATTAAAGCATGGTCAAGTTAGAACAAGAGGGTTTCAAGCCATACCTTTATAGAACTTCTTCAACTCTTGATCCTCAGCCGCAAACTTCCCCAAATCTAGCTGTAGACCACCTCAAGATCTTTCCCACTATTCTCTAGGAGCTTTAGATTGAGTTGTGGGACTTAAAATAAGCTTGAATGAAGGGAATATGGAGAAAAGCTCACTATCACCACCACTTAAAGAATAACTTCTTCAACACGATTTTTAATCAAAACTCTATATTTGCATGCTCCAATTTCACTCCAATCTTCTCAATATGTGCAGGACCTTCATGCAAAGAAGATGGTGCATGAGATGCAACTCATGCTTGGAGTCATTGAAGCCAAAATGGAGTGAGTTTTGTGTGAGCAAGTTAAAGATGACAATGGAAAAAACCAACATTCCATTTTAGTGTTTTTCTTTTTCAATTTTTCTAAAATGATTTCAAAAATCAATTTGAATTCTTAAATTGAAAATTTTATCAATTTTGCAAAATTAATTTCATAAATTAATTTTCTTAATAAAATTGATAAATAATTATTTAAACAATTTAAATAATTCTAATTAATTTAATATCAAATAAAAAATTAATTTTACACAAATCCACCTTCATATATTTAAATCATATTTAAATACTTATTCTCCTATTTCGTTTAAATCTTGAAATTAAACGTGTAATTATATTTCATATAATTACTTATTTCCTTAATTCTAATTTGAACGTTTCAAATTAACTTATCATGCTACTCTAAAGTTAATCCATTTACGAGCTAGTAGAGGGACCTCGTGGCCCTACTGATCATGGGCTCCAACAATTCGAGATTAATTGGCTAAACTCATTACACTAAATTAACCCTCATTCGTTAACTAATGGGCCACTCCACTAAAGCCCATAGTTGCACTCCTCTCACTGTAGATATATTATGTCCACATGATTTAACCATGATTAGTAAGTCGATTCTTCACAATTTGTTTGTAATAACGGTTGGGTCAAATGTATGTTTTACCCCCGAGATTACGTCTTGTTCCTTATATTCCTATTGATCCTCTAATGAACAACTGGTTTGTGATCTAGTCATTAGTGAGAGGGTGAGACCCCTTGTTCAAGACTTGTATTCAGTACTTGAGAGAACAACCTCTCTCGTATCCCTAAATCGGGTAGGCGTGAATTCTGTTTTGCACCCTATGTCCCAGTTATCATTTGGTCTTACCCTTAAATGGGATGCTTATTGAGCCGACACTGTTGAGTCAACCCTCACCTATGAAAATATAAGAATAATCTCGAATAAACAGGAGTTCATAGTTAGCTCAGGAGTAAGATCGAGTTACCTAGGTCATCTAAGTGAAATAGTCAGTCTTATACAGTAAACAACGTTATAAAGTAAAAGTGGCTTATTTCTTGGTCCGATCTTGTACAAACTTATTTGCACAGGACACCCCCACTCTTCATATCATAACATGTACAAATTAGGATCACTTCGTATGTAGCACTTTACAACTCTTTGTAACAACTACAGAGTAGGCCACATCCAATAGTGTTACCAGAATAAGGTACCCAACCTTAATCATGTACTAAGATCGTTTTTGCTATTTACTCGAACTTTATCCATCTTTATGTCTCTACATAAAGTTCAAGTATTCATACAATAGCCATGGATCTTAGTTTATTGGATTTAGACTTTTATATATGCAATTTATAAAATCAATAATAAGTTTATTGACTATAGAAAATGTTTATCTTTTTACAAACTGCAAGTTTTAGGACATAAAACCCAACAATACTCCCACTTGAACTAAAACTTCAGTGGATCAATATATACAAATATATACAATGTTGAGTTTTTATGGAGAGAACAAAAAGTACAAATACAATAATCTAAGGCATTTTAATACCCATAAATTCTCCCACTTGCTCTAATGATGAATATCTCGTAGATCTAGTCCTACTAGGTGACCCTCAAACACTTTAGCCGAGAGGGCCTTTGTAAATGGATCATCTATGTTGTCTTGTGAAGTTATCTGCGTGACAATTACGTCTCCTCTGTGTACAATCTCCCAGATGAGATGGTACTTCCGCTCGATATGCTTTGCTCTTTTATGGTTTCGAGGTCCTTTGAATTTGCAACTGCTCCACTGTTGTCAAATAGAGAGTGATAGGCAGGTGCATATTAGGAACTACTTCCAGATCAGTCAGGAACTTTCTGAGCTATGCCGCTTGTTTTACTGCTTCACTTGTAGCTACATACTTAGCTTCCATTGTGGTGTCAACAATACAACTCTACTTGATGCTTTTCCACACAACTGCTCCTCCATTCAAAGTGAATATTGATCCTGAAATTGATTTCCTATAATCAATATCGGTTTGAAAGTCAAAATCAGTATATCCAGTAAGGATCAAATCCTTAGCACCATACACAAGCATATAACCTCTCGTTCTCCAAAGATACTTAAGAATGTTCTTAACAGCAGTCCAATGATCATATCCAGGATTTGACTGAAATCTGCTGACTATTCCTATGGCATAGCTTATATCAAGACGAATACACAACATTACATACATTAAACTTCCTACTGCTGATGCATATGGAATTTGATTCATGTCTTCAACCTCTTGAGATGTCTTAGGACTTCGTTCCTTGTGAATTCCATGTCTGAAAGGTAACAATCCTTTCTTGGAATTTTTCATTTTATACCTAAACAACATCTTGTCTATATAAGATGCTTGAGATAATGCTAATGTTTTGTTCTTGCGATTCCAAACTATTTGGATCCCAAGAACACACTGTGCTTCTCCCAAATATTTCATTTGGAATTGTGAAGCCAGCCATCTCTTAAGGTCAGCTAGAAATTCTACTTCAATCCTTATGAGTAGAATATCATCAACATACATCTCCAGAAAAAGCGACAATTTTATTAACGATTAAGTTTGCAAACATTTTGCTTTTGATCCTGTTCAATAAACCTTTCTGGTTGAGACAAATAGATAGTTTCTTCAAGATGGCCATTCAGAAAAGCTATCTTGACATCCATTTGCCATATTTCATAATCATAAAATGTAGCTATGGACAAGAGTATCCTAATTGACTTTATCATGGCAACGAAGAGAAAATTTCTTCATAGTCTACCCCCTTTCTTTGGGTAAATCCTTTTGCCACAAGTCTTGCTTTGTAGGTCTGTACCTTACCATCTTGGTCTCATTTTCTCTTATAGATCCATTTGCAACCGATAGGTTTTACCTCTTTAGGTTAATTTACAAGATCCCAGACAGAATTGAAATACATAGATTCCATTTCAAGGTCCATGGCTTTAATCCATTGGTCTTTATCCACATCATTCATTGCTTGTTTGAAAGATAATGGATCCTCTAAGCCATCATCTGGTATGATGACTTAAGTTTCAATTAAACCCATGTACCGATAAGACTAATGCACAACTCTCCCATTACGATGAGGCATTTTCAACTCTTGAGAAGGATGTGAAGTACCAATTTCATCAACAACTCTTGTTGATGGACCTACTTTATCAACAACTCTTATTGATGTATTTGTCGTTTTTCCGGACATTTCCTTTATTACTAGCTTATTGCGAGGTTGATGATTCTTCATATGGTCTTCCTCTACGAAGATTGCATTTGTCGATATAAATACCTTGTCTTTCTGAGGATCGTAAAAGAAACCACCTTTTGTTTCTTTTGGTAGCCTACAAATAGGCATACTTTTGAATGGAGTTCCAACTTTTTAGGATTTTACATCAACACATGTGCTGGGCAACCCCAATTTCTGAAGTGACATAAATTTTCTTTACGTCCTCTCCAGAGCTTGTAAGGTGTTTCAGAAACACTTTTCGAGGGAATTATGTTCAAAATATACACTGCAGTTTCAAGTGCAAGTCCCCAGAAAGAATTTGGTAACTGAGCATAACTCATCATGGAGCAACCCATGTCCAACAAAGTTTTGTTTCTCCTTTCTGCCACACCGTTTTGTTGAGGTGTGCTAGGGGCTATAAGTTGAGGTTGGATTCCTTATTCTATCAAATAGTTCTGGAATTCTAAGTCTATATACTCACTACCTCGATCTGATCGAAGTGTTTTAATCATTTTACCGAATAGGTTTTCAACCTCAACCTTATACTCTTTGAACTTTTCAAATGTTTCAGACTTTTGATGCATTAGGTAAATATGCCCATACATAGAATAATCATCTATAAAGCTGATGAAATATCCATACCCTCCTCTAGCTCTAACATTTATAGAACCACAAAGGTCTTAGTGTATTAGTTCTAAGAGTTCTTTGGCTCTAAGACCTTTTCCAGAAAAAGATTTTTTTTGTCATTTTACCCTCAAGATAGGATTTACAAGGTGGTAATGAACTATTTTCTAACTTATTTAGATGAACGTTCTTAACGAGTCTCTCAATCCTGTTGAGATTTATGTGACCCAGTCTTAAGTGCCAAAGATAGACATTTGGAGAAATTTTCCTTTTCTTATGAGTCTCGGCAGTTTTAAACATTTCTATGTTCAATACGACTTTAACCTCAGTTGGTTTTAACATATACAAGTTATTTTCTAATTTTGCAGAACAAATCTGTTTACTTCTAGTATTGATGATCACTTCATCATTTTCGAAATAAACTTTATAATTTTGTTCTAACAAACAAGAGAATAGATATTAGATTCCTTTTCATAAAAGGAATGTAATACACATTTTGCAAATAAATGTACTTATCTCTTATAAATAATAATATCTCCCACTGCTTTTGCTGAAACAACCTCCTCGATCCATACCTTAAAGATTGTTTTGCTCTCTGTCAACTGTCTTCAGGAACTTGTTTCCTGTGAGAAAGTACAAACATGACTAGCGGCACCTAAATCAATTATCTAGGTTTTATCGTTTTCCACTAAACATGCTTCTATAACAAGTAAATCACATTTATTTTATTGTTCGAATTTTGCATTCTCATCTATATTATTCAGAATTTTAGATGAGTTAGGAGATAGAGGACAATTCTCTGTTAAAACTTTATTGAAGATATCAACTGCTGGTAATTTGTTTGTTGATTTGATTTTACCGTTAACTAATTCGAAAGTAAGTATCCTAGAAAAATTCAACATGCTGAAAAATTTTAAACAAATTCTAATTAGCAAATTGCAACTAAACTCATAATCAAGTTTTAGTAGAATAAGTAATAATGTACCCATAACCCTTATTTATTTGCAACGATACTACAGCAAGACACTCTTGACTAAATACTATTTCCAAAATAACTCATATTCCGATAGTCATTTAGCTACCGCTTTTGATCAGAAATTACTAACACTCTTAATAATTTTGTAAGTGTAACCCTCCATTTTCAGACGTTAGAGGTCGGCTCCAACTATGTTACTGAAATGGAGAGTCAAGGTTGGGAATAGACCTAAGAAATCCTATCCATTTCTGGAGTTTGAGTTGTTTCGAATCCTATGTTACAACCCTCCGTAGGGATAGCCGTTGTTAAACGACTAGCAAGGGCCGCTTAAAGCAAACCAACAGGTGCAACATAGGAATCTCATGGTCCAAACTAACAGAAGAGACCATAGGATATGTTGACACATTTTCTTCACCCACTTACTATAAACAACTTCCCCCGTTTACCTTGTTATTGACTCATACAAACACTTTCTGTATGGAGATAACTCCTAGAGTGACACGAAGCGTCATATGAATCTGATTGTGTAAACTATGTAGAGATATGGCAGTTGAAATCTATATATCATATAATTGATTTATGTTTGAACAACTTTCCCTTATTCACTGAAATCTAGATTTATGCTAAAAAATACTTTCCGTATGGAGGTCACTACCAGGGTGAAATAAAGTACCACTTAAATCTCGATTGTGAACTCTTAGGGGTGTGAGAGCTAAAAATAACGTATCGTATATGTTACTAATCTCCCATTGAAGTGTTCTAATAACTTTATCATATAGAAGTTATTAAACTCCCACTGAAGTGTTCTATCAATTGGGTAAATTTATACTTAGGTTTCATTTTGGCTAAACAAACTATCCTAAGTCTAAGTGGTTTATCCAAGTATAACACTTATAATTGGATTTTAACCTACGATGTCTTAGTGATAAACCGTTTTATTACCTCACACAACTCACGTATGCTTATAAAATCGGTTAACAATACTAAGTAATTTGGCCATAATGCCCAGGTAGGAGGTGTTCCGTAGATCGTCAACTTAAGTACCCCCAGCCTTAGACAGGATTATATATCGGTTGAGTTTGTAATCTAAGTTTTACAAGTTTTAACTATTAAAACGAGTAGTTAACCTATGTGAGCATGCAACTGTTCTTTGTTATGGATTTTAAACGTCTAATCTAATTTTATAATAGCTTACAAAGTCTTAGACATGCTAAACATCCACAACATACATAAAAAGGCATTCAATATTTAACATAACAATTATATTAAATAAAAGAAACCCTAACATGCATACTATATATTATAACATTTTATAACATATTTTCAATGCATAACATGCTTCCTACGGTGAGATTTTAAATCTACATGGCATATTGTATACACATACAAGATTTATTTATTTATAACATACTTCAAATGCATAAATAATTAAACACAAACTGATATAGTTTTAGTTGGGGCATAAACAAACAAATAAAAGCCTAATTACTACAAAACAACTTCAAAATCGCTTTTGAACCACTCGAACCACTCCAAACCGAACCCAAACAACTTGAACCGGACTGGAAAAGTCTAAACTGGACCAGCCAAAAACCTTTTGAGGCCGAATTGGACAGAACCTCGAGAAAACCGGTCGAACTGGTTGCTCTTGGTCTATGCTCGAAATCTCGCTAAGGCTCATCATGTAGAAATGATGTCTGTTGTCTAACACGATCGTTTTGTGTCTTGCAGAGCTACACGATCGTGTAATGTATTCCAACTATCGTGTATCACCATCGTCTAGTGTCGGACACGATCGTGTAGTGCTATCGTATAGCGCGTCTTCACATCGTTCTGCGCCCGCGCAAAGCTACATGATTGTGTAGTGCTATCGCATAACACTTTAACGCATCGTTCAGCACTGCAGCTACACGATTGTGTAGTGCCATCGTATAGCACTTCAACGCATCGTTCAACGCCGCTGCTACACGATCGTGTAGTGCCATCGCATAGCACTTCAACGCAGCGGTTAGAACACGCCGTTACACGATCGTCTAACGCACAACACTTCAACAACCAGCGCCAATGGCTACACGATCGTCTAGCTTTTCTTCACATCGTTTAGCGATCGTAGCTAAACGATGATCTAGCATTGAAACTACAACGACGATATTTGAGCAGAGGCTGAAAAACTGGAATCTGCAACTCGGCCTTCTTCACTTGTTTCTACAATTACATCTTAATTTCAACTCTAATGACTTCAAATAAATTACAGACTCTTGAGAACGCATATAAGTATATGAATCAAGAGCCAATTACAAATTTAATCAAGAAATTAAAGAGAAATAAAATGTCAAAACTTAGAAAACCATATCAGTGCACCAGTTTCATGTAACTCATGAAAAACACCCACCACACCAAAATTAAACCATATTGAATGTTATATGATGCCTTGATATCAATTGTAGGAATGTATCAGCAACAACAGAAGCAACAAGGATCAATAAGCACTCTAATTCATTAATTTTGGCAGTAACTAAAGCATGCTCAAGCTAGAACAAGGGGGTTTCAAGCCATACCTTTAGTGTTGCTATTGTCTCCTCATCAACTTGGGCACGAGGTGGGGTTTGAGCTTCCAAAATATTCTGACTCGCACTGACTCCATCCTTTTGCACTCCCAACATGAAAAGGTCCTGGACTTGGGGATCCCGATCTTGAGGGTCTTGAACCTCTCCTCTATCCTTCATTTTTACTCTAAATTTAGGTGTCATATCCTAACATGTACTTAAAATAAGTTTTTACTAGATTCTCTATCATAAAAACATGTTTACTAAGGCATTAAATCAAACTAAATCTCATGCATAACATACTGAAAACTTTTACTTGTAGGACATACCTGGTGATGATGAAGAATCCGTTATTGGGCCATAAGGACAATATGGACTTACGTAGTCAGTTAGTCTACAGAACCCAAAACATGGGCTTTGATACCAATTGTAACGACCTGACTCCTTAGGATTTATACTAGGTCATTACTTTACACATGCATTCACCTCAAAACGACACTTTTCATGAATTGGCAAAACCCAAACAAATGATATGAAATAATTAAATTTTATTAAAAGTAAATAAATAAAATTCATTTAACAGGGTACCATTAATTAAATAAAAGAAAATAAAACATCACCAGTAAATATTAGCTAAAATAGCCAAAAGTGAAAAAACTGAAAACTCTCTAAATTCAACAACTGACTAAGTTCTAAAATATGAAAACATAGAAAAAAAAAACATGAGTGGAAGCACTTGGCTGGTTCTAGTGGCACAACCACGGATTCTCCCTGTCATTCACTAGTGTGTTCTTATTTTTACCTGAAAAGAAACATGATAAAGAATGAGCATAAAATATCCAGTAAATAACCCCACTAGTGGGGTTAAGCTATGCATTTATGTCCATTAAATGCAACATTCTAGTGGAACATGCGGAAACTTCTATTTTTCATGTTTAGTATCTTGTGGATAATTAAACTCGCCCTATCCTAGTGAGATGTACCCACAAACCTTTGGTAAAATCCCAAAAGAGTTCACGAACCACTGGTGAAGTCCTGAAGGAAATCACAAACTTCTGGTGAATCCCAAAGGAGACACTTGTCCTAGATTATATACCCATGAGTTTTTCTCCCACTTGCCCTAGATCATTGATGTGTTCTTTTATGATGTGGAAATATGGATGAAATGTGATGGTGAAAAAATGCGTTGAGCACTCAAGTTTCCTCAGCAGAATCCAAGTGTAAATTCCACTGAGTTTCCTGGTAAGTCCAGGGTCAAACTCAGGGACTTATGAAAATAGATTGCGTTGGTAATTTTTAGAAAACTTTACGGTAACCGGATAAATCAATAGTTATTGTGGTTGTTGTTTGTGATGATAAAAAATAATAAATACAGCAGAGTTTGAAAAAAGTTGATTAAACAGGAAATGCGATGAGTATGCGGTGAACGGGTCGAGAAAATTTTCGGCTAACACTTCCTAAGATGCATTTATGCTATACGATCATGCAACATGCATACAACAGTAAACCACCCCTCGGTGCGAATGCCACGGCTTCTAAGGCTAGAACGCATGCGATATATGCGATAAGTCTATAGGACCTATACATAAGCCTCTATTCTTACTTATGCGAGGACAAAATGACACACACACAAATAAGGTGACCACATAATATCATTCCCATCTCTAGGATGCATACGATGCATGTTGACAAATAGAGTTTATCTCTAAGTCCCTATCTCTTGTTTATGCAGTTCTAATCTTGCTCTCTCAAGTCCAGATTCTAACCTAGCTCTCTCGAGTCATTAGGCTCTTTCTTTAAACTCTCTCTCGAGTAGCTCTAAAGGGGTGTTGGACACAACATAAAACAAGATAATCGCAAGCAATGAACTTCCTAGGTCATGTTAGCTTAGTTCTTCTCAACCCATTCGACTAGTTTAGCTACTCATGCGTGCTAAGAGAGTGAATAGATGTAGAATAAGAACTTCCATTGTATAAATATAAAGATGAAGTACAAAATAATAATGCAAGTATAGAATAAAGGGCTTGGTAGCAATCTCTTGTTGCTCAGGCTTTTACACTGTTTTTCTTCTCGTGTTCAAAAGATAACCTCGCTCTCGCGAGAGTAGGCCCGCTCTCTACTTCTATGCCTCAAGGTTTTCTCTCGAGTTGCCCTGAGTGATTTTCGGCGTCTATTCTCTTCTCTTCCTCCGTCTTAAAATAAAAAGGAAAACTATAGACAAAGACGAGCTAAGCTCTTAAATTCGTTAACTGGTGAACTCGTTAACAACTGAACCCCTTTTTCTGAAGGATGCCTTTGGTATTTATAGAACTTCCAGGGTAAAAGGTGGTTTCTCTCTCATGATTGTACAGATGGGATGTCTTTAATTCCTGACTGATGCGCCAAATATTTGTCACCAAAAAGCTGAATGTACTTGTTCGTTAGCGGCTATCAACTTAATTCGGATTCGAATATCATCAGCTTTCTGCCCCATCATGATTAATTATGCCTTTCACCTAGATGCGCCCACCATGTTGCGTAGACCAAGTTGCGGCAATCCTTCTTGGGAAAATGTTTGTGAACACAATCACCGCAAAGCCTTGCGATAATCCTACGCTCGACCAATGATTTCCTATCATCGCAATTTCCGCCTTGCGTCAACGCATTTTTTGCACAAAAATACAAAAATCAATTGTTCCTATGCGATGAACGCATGCGGCCACAATATAATAAACTTAATGCTTTTTGGAGGCAATCTAACATATTTTATCAATGCAAGCCAACATTATTTAAGAACTTAGCACTATGATACAGTGCATTTCTGCCCGTTATCAATTATACAATCCGTAGTCCTAGACTCACTAGGTGACCCTCAAACACTTTAGCCGTGAAGACCTTTGTAGACTAATCAGCATACAGTAGACTTCTAACTATCAATATATAATGAAGGCATCTTATATCCTTTACTTCTTGGGGTATGTTAGGAAATTGTTCATTTGATCATTTATTGCCTAATTGTAGGTCAATGGATTCTCAACGCTATCATCAAGTATTGATGACTTGAGTTTATGTTAAACCCATGTTACAACCATGCTGTCACATAACCCTCCTACTATGTCGAGGCACTCTCAATTTTTGAGAAAGATGCATCTGACAAGTTCTAACAACTTTTGTTGTAGGACCAACTTAATCAACAACTCTTGTTGATTTTCTGTAACTTCTATGGAAACTTGATGCAATAATATCTTATCATAAGATTGATGATCTCCTACGTGGTCTTCTTTGAGAAAAGTAGTATTTGTTGATACAAATACTTTATTTTCTTATGGATTGAAAAAGTATTTAGCTTTTGGATAGCCTACAAATAGGCATACTTTTGAACAACGTTCCAACTCCTTAGCATTTTGCACCAACACATGTGTCAGCCGTCTCCAAATTCTGTAATAACGTAAACAACCTTTACGTGTCGTAAACAACTTTTGTGACCTCTTCATAACTCATATGAAGTTTTAGAAACACTATCAATAGGAACAATATTAAAAAAGTGTATGCCTCTACTGTGTATCCCAAAACAAATTAGGCAATTAAGCATAACTCATTTATCAATCGAACCATGTCTAACACGGTTTTGATTCTTCTTCCCGATACATCGTTCTGCTGAGGCACCATATCTAGAGAGTTGTGATTGAATTCTATGTTCTATCAAATAGTCATAGAACCTCAGGTCTATGTATTTCCACCCCAACTTGATTGAAGTGTCTTAAATCATTTTACCGAATTAGTTTTCAACCTTTGCCTTATATTCCTTGAAATTTCCAAGGACTCTGGACTTATTATATATTGGGTAAAATAATTGTACATTGAATAGTCATATGATGAAATATCATACCCTCTTCGTGCTTTGACATTTAATGCATGAGTTCTAAATGTTCTTTGGTTAACTTACCTTCAAGACAAGACTCACATGGAGGTAAATAGTTTTATTCTAACTAACTTAGATGATCACTCTTAACCAATCTCCCAATCCCATTGAGATCAATGTGGCTAAGTCTTAGGTGCCAAAAATATGTACTTGAAGAAACTTTTGCCTTTTGTTTTTGCATCTCAGCTATTTTAAACATCTCGATATTTAAAATAGCCTTCACTTTGGTTGGTTTTAACATATAAATTGTTTTCTAGTTCTACAGAACAAAAAAGAATTCCTCTTTTGCTAATGAATAACATTTATATCAAAAGATACTTTATACAATTATTTTAACAAGAGATAGATATAAGATTTCTTTTCATTTCAGAAACAAAAAGTACATTATCTAATATAATGGATCTATTTTCGGATAAAAACTTCTAAAACTTCCACTGATTTTGTTGAGACAACCTCTCATGTTCATAACCTTGAGAGTTATCTCGCCTTCCGCAAGTATTCTTCAGAAATTAGTTTCCTTGTTTTGCTTTTTCGACTTTCTTCTTTGCAAGGTACTTTGGGCAATTTCTTTTCCAGTGCTCATCTTCGTTGCAATAGAAACATTTCCTTTATCTGCAACTTGAGCCTTACCTTTGCAGCCAATAGAAGTCTTCCCTTTCCCCTTACCCTTTTTTATCGGAACACTCTTGTTCTTAGAAAAAGAAGGGCCAAACTTTGTCCTAAAGGACAATCCTCTATAGACTTTATTCATGGTGGCAACATTTACCTCTATTTTCTGTCTCTTAAATTTTAAGAGGGATTGATAAGCTGAAGCTCATTGAGAAGAGTAGTCAAGTTATATTTTATCTTGTTCATCATTGCGTCTATGCGGAACTGTAAGAAGCTCTTCGAAAGAGATTCCAAAATAATAATAACTTGACTCTTCTCATCAATGACAACTTCGTTTACTTCTACCATGTTGAAATGGATAATCATGTCCAGGACATGTTCTCTAACAGAGGTCCTTTCTTTCATACGACAGTTATAAGCATACTTGATGACATCATGTTTAAAAGAAATAAACGACTGTCCAAACATCCCCTACAGAGATTCCATAATATCTTTATCGATACGCATACCATCGTGTTTCTTAGCACTTATCCATTTGTGCTGGCAAGAATATAGACTCTGGCCTATTCATTTGCCCTTATCCATTTGTCATATGCATCTCGAATAGCTTCGTTTGCATTTTAGCTAGGGTTTGAAGGATACTCCTCCATTAAAATGAACCTAAGATGAACCTAAGATCATTGATTATCAATATTGTATTCAAGTTTGATTTCCACATAACATAATTGTCCCCATTAAATTTCTTGAAAGCAAATAATTGTACTAATGAACTAGTCATGCTGAAAATATAAACAAATTCTATTAGTGAATTGCTATTAATATTTTTAATATTATCCAATTATCGCTAGCAAAAATAATAATGTACCAATCATTATTTTTATTGCAACGATATTTCAGAGGTTTGGTGCAACATCCACTGTGGGGTAGTATGCTACTCCTCCTTTGAATTGAAACAATCTCAGCTAATCATTATTACTAGAGTAATTCATACTCCAATAGATCTTTTAACTATCATTTCTTTGTTCTAGAATATACTAATACTTAGTAATTCTCATAAGTGTATGTCGCCATTACTAGACCCCAAAGATCGGCCCTAACAATGATACCGAATTGGAGAGTCAAAGTTGGGAATCAGCCTAAAAGACCCTATCCATTTCTAGAGTTTGAGTTGTTCTGAATCCCATGTTACAACCCTCTAAAGGGATAGTCGCCGAAAAGACGACTAACTAAAGCCGCCTAAAAACGACAACATGCACAACATGGGAATCTCACCATCCAACCTAATAAAGGAGACCGTAGGATAGTTGACACACTTCTTTCTCCCACTTACTATGAACAACTTCCCCTATTCACATTGTTATTGACCCATGCAAACACTCTTCAAAGGGAGGTCACTCCCAGGGCGACACAAGCCAAGCATGGATCTCACGGTGTGAACTCTTAGATACATGAGAGCTAAAATAATATATTGTATAATTATTAGTGTCCTATTGAAATGTTCTAGATGGTTGGGTATACTTTTACTTAGGCATATATTTTGGCTAATTAAACATACCTTAAGTCTAGGTGATTTTTTTTTAGTATAACGTTTATATTAGTTTAAACCTACGATGTCTAGGTGATAAACCTTTCAAAACCTCATATCGCTCATGCATGCTCATAAAACTGGGTTAACCTAACTCATACGCTGGCTCGATCCCCAGGTAGCCGGTGTTCCATAAATCGTCAACTTAAATACCTCAAATCTTAGATAGGATATCACTGGGTGAGTTATTCTTGTTACCACTAATTTACAAGATATGAACCTATTTTAACTAAATAGGATTGCTTGGATTCCGTTAACCCTAAGTGAGCATGCTTTTTTCTTTGTTATAGATTTTAAAGTCAATCTCCTTTTATAACATTTACAACATAGACAATAAACCTATACCATGCATCTAACATGTTTTATAGAACAATTATATAAACATCTATTCCATGCAATAATATAACAACTTATATCATAATTCATGGAATCCTAAACATGCATATTATACATTATAACACTTACAATATACCTTAAATGCATGTTACATGCTTTATTCTATGGTGGGATTTCAAATCTATATGGCATACAATATGAACACAACAAATAAATTATTTAATCCATACGTTCACAATGCATAATTAAATAAACCACACTAAAATGGACCTTTTTGGCATTCTAAGCAAGATAAAAACTAAATTATTACAATAACAAATTAACAAACAGCCTCGAACTGCCTCCAAACACTTCGAACCGACTCGAACCGCTTAAAAACCACCTGAACTGGCCTTCACAGCAGCAATGCATAGGCTTGTGATTCTCTCTCCTCCATGCACAGGCTTAGGGCTTCATGCCCATTAATGTTTCTTTTTTAAAAAGAAAAATCATTGACTCATCCACCTCCCCTTTCTTCCTCCTCCCTCCCTTTTCTCCTTCCGGCGATTTCACACCCCTCTATTGCCGCCGTTCATCCATTAGATTTGACCGACCACCACTGTCGTCATTCACCAGTCCGCTGTTTGCTCGTCGGATTTGATCGCCGTCGCCGACCATAGTTCGCCAATCTGTCGCGTGCCATTCGTCCTTATTCATCAGTTATTCGCCTGTCAGAATTGGGCTTTCATCCTTGTTCATCAACTATTTTCCATTGTCATTGACTTCTAGTTGCCAAGGTAAGCCACTAGTCGTCTTCTTGTTGATTCTCTCTCCCATTCGTGGTTTGCTCCCTTCGTTTGTGTCGTGCACCAAGATCCAACCACCTATACAGATCCATGAAGACCATGGCTGAAGAAGAATAAAAGATGAAGATTGAGGGTTATGTGTTATAAACCCCATATGAAGATGGAGAGATGAATATGGACTTTGTTCGTGCTGCCTATACAGATCTGCCGCACCAAGACCGAGGAGAACGTTTCTTTTTTCTTTTTAAACCCTAAATATATATGTTATAAACCCCCAAGGGAATATACGTTCCTTTACTTGATACATGTGAATTATATACTGTGATTTATGTTGAATATTAAGTCAATGTGTGATTTATATATTGTGCGATAACTGATAAAGATATTTGATTAAACAATATATACTCTCAAATTTGTATATTGTAATATCTACTGATCTTAATTTTGTATATATTCCAAGGTATATTGACAATGTCTCAAGGTATTTGTTAGAATATAAAAATTAATTGAGAGTTTTTTTTTCTTTTATTTAGATTTTATGTGTATTGTGATATAAACAAATTTTGACTTATTGGATTTCTGATTATTTAAATGGATATATATATTGTAAATGAAATTTATGATATATACGCGATTTATGTCGAACATTAAGCCAATATTATTTATATATTGTGGTATATCTCATATATTAGATTATACAGTGATTTATGTTAAACATTGAATCAATCTTTAATTTATGTACTGTGATTATTTCATACATTTGTTAGAATATTTTCAAATACCTAACAGAATATTTTGAGGTATATTTTAAGTAACCATGAAACTGAAAAAAAAGGTGAAACCAACGAAAATAAAAAATAAAATTTCACTAAATGCATTTTCTCTCTCTAATTAAATTAAATAAAGGAAAAATATTAACAGATAAATGCATTTTCTCTCTTTATTTAAAAATATGAAAAAATCGTATTAAACACATATTCTCTCCATAATAAATGCAATTTCTCTTTCCATCGTTAAGAAAGTTTTGAGAATAGGAAAATATATATAAAATTAGAAATAAAAATAATAAAAAATGATAAATTTATCCAAAAATAATACTGAAATCTTTTTTTTTTTTAGAAAAATTCAAATTTAAAGATTTTTGAAATATATAGCCTTAGGAGAGGATGTTTTATGTGCAAATCTAAAAATAATAATAATAACCCAAATGGACATACTGGGCCGGCTCAAGAGATATGATGGTCCTATTTCGGCCCGTGGTTGTGACGACGACGTATTAATCCATATTTCATTTTCTTCGGTTCGAGTCTGTAATTCCGTTCCGTAAAATAGCGAAATTTGAGAATGCTGCCCCATCTGCCCGTCTCTGTACAGGCCTGCCTCCATCTTTATCCTTCTCCATTGTTTCACTCTCAACTCTCACTGCCCTTTACCTTCCAATTCCACAAGATGCTTCTTGATGCTGCATCTTCTTCCTCTTTCTCCCTTCACTTTCTGTTAAAAACCTCTTCAAAACCCTAACTTCAATTTGTTCCGATCTCTCTCTCTGTTTCTCCATGTCTCCTCACGGCGATACTTGCGATCCACTGCTACATTCGTTGTTCCGTAGTTCTCTTTTCAAATTCTAGAAGTTCGAGGTTCGTATTCTTTCTGTTTGTAGATTTCTAGTTTCGAGGACAGATTATTATTAGGTATGAAGCGGGAGTTGGCTTTTGCTTTGGAAGTTCAATCTCAGCTTGAGGGGACTCTTGGTCATACTCGTAGTGAGACTCTAGCTGAGGCGAGGTCGGGTAGTAATTATTTAGATGAGGCTGCCCGGAGTGGTGGCTGCAAGAGATTTAAAGGCTCTGTTGTGAATGGTCTGATTGTATATACTAGAGGAAGGAAGTCTCAGATCAATGTGTACAGCGGGTTGTCGGAGAATGATAATAGGAAGAAATGTGATAGTACGGTGGAACTGGAAATTCTTGGAAGCTTTGCAGCAGGGGAAAGTTGTAGAACTGAGGAGGTTCAAATTCAAACGACGAGTTCTGTTTGTAAGAAAGAGTCCGATGGGGTACTGGAAAATTCTGCACATAAGGAAGAAGGGGCCGAGGGGAGTCCCGTAGTTATTGCAAAGGCCATAAACGTTGAGGGGAATTTTCCTGGGTGGGGAATTAAGCGCTTTACACGCTCCTCATTAAGACCGAAGGTTGAGCCCATGGAAGTCACCCCAATTGCAATAAGCTCAGTTAAAGAGGAAGTTATTTCAGATGTCGGCGGGGAAACAAGTGAAACAGTCAACTCACTGTCAACTCCGAAGAATAAGTTGGAATTGAAAATGTCGAAAAAGATTGCATTGAATAAGAAGCCAATGACTGTGAGGGAGCTGTTTGATACTGGTTTGCTTGAGGGGGTACCTGTCATCTACATGGGTGTAAAAAAGGTTATTGCTATTTGCTCATTCAAATTCTCGAATTCTAACTATTTAATTCTCAGTATGTTAATTCATTTGGAATTGGGTTTGTGATGTGTATCTTGGAACTGACTTCATTTTGATCTCAGGCATATGACTTTGGTCTGCGCGGTACAATTAAAGATGGTGGGATTTTGTGTACATGCTCCTCCTGCAACGGATGCAGAGTCTGTAATCTCTTTGATCTTAACATGGGAATTCATGAAGTGATTTTTGCTAGTTATTTCTTTCTCCCCACTTGCGTTCCTTTAATTTCTTTTTCTTCAACCTAGGTCATTCCTCCTTCACAATTTGAGATCCACGCTTGTAAACAATATAAACGAGCAGCACAGTATATATGTCTTGAGAATGGGAAGAGCCTGCTCGACTTGTTGAGAGCATGTAAGGGAAGTAGGCAGACACTTGAGGCCACTATACAAAGTCTGATTAGCTCTTCTCCAGAAGGAAAAAATTTTACGTGTAGAGAGTGTAAAGGTGAAATTCTGGGTTTCTATTATTTGTTGCAATTAGCCATACGTCATGATAATCTGATAATTAGTGAGTTTAACTATTTCTAGGATGCTTTCCTTCATCTGTTGGACAAGTGGGACCTTTATGCCCCTCGTGCGAGGAATCAAAGCGATCTAAGTGTACGCTGGCACTGCCACCTCCTCCCACTTCCGCAATTGATAAGAGATTGAGGTACGGTATATACTTCTTTCAGCTTTGTGTTGTCTCCCTGTTTCTGGAATAAGATTTTGTCTTTAATTTGATTGTATTATCATGGGTTCTTGTCGATTCATCATTTCGTTTTGCTCCTTTTCCTATAACCCAAATGCTTCTTTCATGTTATGGCTTCTGGAAAATTAAGTTAGAATTTTGTGTTCTTCCTTGGTATACAATTTACATATGACAACGTATCCAGTAATATCCAGTAATATAATTATTTAAAATTCTCCACGACAGCTAGTACACGAACTGCTTATGAAAGTGATATCTTTTGCAAGTTTGGGACACGCAGAACTCCATCAGATAGTGAAACTTTGAAGTTTTTAAATTGGGTCGTGTAGCGCTTCTAAATAGTGGGATTACGTTATGCATGTAACATTGATGCACTCTCTTCAACAGTGTAATTTTCTGGGACGCCATTTATTATGTTGAAAAATGTGGATTCTGTACATTTATTATGATTTAGGACATGAATACACTAATAGGTGGTCTTGATTTTTTTTTTCCCCCATCAGTATAATATTTAAGATGTATTTTAAGTTAGTTCTGTTTTTCAGGTCGACAGAACCAACCACATCAAAATCATCTGGAAGTGCTCCAGTACCTATCTCTTCACGATATAAACGCAAATGGGTAACAAAAGCAAAGTGAGTATTATTCTCTCTCTGTGTTATTTTTCCCTAATAATATACTACTGGCTATACTTCATTTTCATTTTTATTTTCATTCCACTTCCTTTCCATTCTTCCCTGTCACATTTGGGGATTGAAGAATAAAATTTGAAATTCATGGCATTAAGTTAACAGTATGCTGCTTTTTTTTCCCTAAAATTTTCAACTCTAATGCCTTCCAAGTTCAATCATTGGCATAACTTTCAGGTCAAAATCGTTCGAATACATTCCCATCTCAAGGTCCCCCAAAACTGCACCAATGCATATTCCTTCAAATAATAAGAGTGTATTGAAGAAGAGAAAGAAGTCAGTATGGTTTATCTCTAGATTACTGTTTTTACCCACAATGCTTTTTGAGAAGACTTTTATTTTTCTTAATATCTTTAACTTTATCTCTCTTATGCGGTGGCTTGTACTTGTACGTGAAATGGAAAATTAATGTTATTGAGATTTCATATTTTCTAGTTTAGTTGCTTATTTTTACCTTGTAGATTAGTTTAGTTTAATACTTTTATTAATTTGTCAATTAGCATTTTATTATTATTATTTATTTATTTATTTTTAAAAATTTAATTTTCTTCTACGGTTAAAAAACCAAATTTAAGTTGCATTTAGAAGGTCTGAACGTGAATGAATTGAGGGATTTTAGGTAGTCTTCTCTCATTTTGAAAACTTCTCCTTGTTCCCATAGATTTGGCTTAATCCATTTAAACACTAAAACCTACTTAATCCATATCCTTGGTTGTACCTGGGGAGGTATGGTGGCCATGTATGCCAATTGGAGTTGAATAATCGGAGGTGTAGTGCACATCACAATTTCCCTTCACTTCCCCACCTCCTTTGGTCCTTATTTGACGCCAATACCATGCCACCAATTCTTTCTAAACAACGATGACCCAAATCAAATGGTGACTTGGAAGCAAGTGTGAAGGAGCATAGTGGCGACCGTAGAGGGAGGAAAAGGAAGAAAAGTCGGTGGTTACTTGAACAATGAGAACTATTCCATCCTCATTTTCTTTTCCTGGCACAGCACATTTACCTTTCCCTTTGGCAGTAAAGCAAGAGTTCTTCATCTGCTAAACGTAAAACCTTAGTTGTAATGGACAAAAAGCTAGAGAAGACAAAAAAAAAAAAAAAAAAAAAAAAAAAAAAAAAAAAAAAAAAAAAAAAAAAAAAAAAAAAAAGAAAGAAAGAAAGAAAGAAAGAAAACAAAGAAAAAGAAAAGAAAAGAAAAGAAAAGAAAGAAAGAAAAAAAGAGACCCACTCACTTATTCATTCAAGATGCAGACCATCATTTACCCAAATGTACGACTTCAACCCTCATTACAATGATGCAGCTTTTTACCCAACATCTCAGTTTGAAGAAAATGAAAATTATTTTTAGGATAATCTTGGGAAGATAGTCAAGGTTGATGATGACATCTCTTGCCAAGAATTTGTGGATGATGATTAAATAGATGATCTTGATTGGAAGTAGTAACCATTCATTTGATAAGATGATACACAAGATCCTATTGAGAGATAATTACAAAAAACACCTCCGTTGATTAGTAAGGGTGTTTAAGCTATAATTACAAAAGGGGGGAGATAACTTGAACTTGCTTTAAGTGTTAGCTAATAGGGAAGTAGATTCAATAAAGTAGCCAATGCCCTTCTTATCCAAGAAAATGTGAGTGTTTTGTTCTGACCAAAGACGTCAACATAAGCACGAACATGGTTAAGCTCGAGGATCTTCTTGTCCTTTTTGAAATATTATTATTATAGGATCTGCTTTGAATCCATGAATTGGGATTATTAGCCTATTGGTTGAACTCCTGAATATTCATATGAGACAGAAACTTTCGGAATTTGGTCTCCTGTTTGTTGGATTAGTTTGGTTGATTGCTGTCGTTTCTAATATGGATTTCAGAAGAATATTGAAGACTTTTTTTAGTTGGAATTTATCTTGTCATATGCCAAATGGAATTAACTTTTATTTTTGTTGTTGTTGTTTGCTTCACCTGAACTCTAAGATGGGTTTCTTTCATGCAAATGGTATTGGAAGCAAGAATACGTGATATAATTGGTTATCTAATATGTAATAGATTAGTTTAGTTAACTTATTAGTTTTAGTTATTAGTTAATTACATTTGTAAATTTCTGATTAAACATTTAGGATAGATTGAATATTAATAAGTGGAGGTTTTGTGTTTGGAAGTTTTCTCTTGTTTGTTGTGGTTGGGTGTAATCCATTTAATTCCAGCGAAAACTGCTGCATTATTTTCTTGTCAAATGTTTTATCTTTTTAATGCCTTTTTTATTTTAAATTGCAGGTCACTGAAGCCAGCCTCAATGTTAAAATCCCCCCAAAGTGCTTCAAAGTGTAGTTCTTCATTAGCAAAAAATCAATGGAAGATTACAACGAAGTTAGTGATTTTTAAATCATTTGTTGATTTTTAGTTCTTAGTGGCCCAAATTTCCATCTGTTTCCATATTATGGAAGCAAATACCTCTCATAGTCTTGATAATTATTTTGATTACTTTATCTTTGAATACTTCTATTCTTAAGAGATCAGAGGTTGCATAAGTTGGTTTTTGAGGAAGACGGATTGCCTGATGGGACTGAAGTAGCTTATTTCGCCAGGGGTCAGGTAGTTAAGACAGATCATGTATGCTTATCTGTGTAACTAATCAAGTCTTACTTCAGTTTATTAACGTGTATAGTGATTTATTTCTTCTCTCTTTACATACAGAAATTGCTCCAGGGTTATAAGAAGGGATCTGGAATTTTATGTTGCTGCTGCAATTGTGTGGTAAGCCCTTTTAAATGCTTGTACATCCAGATTCTTGAGTGCTACTGCAAACACTTTCTTTTTACGTTCCATGTGCAGGTTAGTCCTTCACAATTCGAAGTTCATGCTGGTTGGTCTTCCCGAAAGAAACCGTGAGCATATTTTCCTTTAGTTTTATGGCAGCTCAAACTAATAATTCCAAGCTTTTCAATGTCTCATGGGTTTTTATTTGGCAGTTATGCATACATTTACACGTCAAATGGGGTTTCTCTGCATGAATTGGCAATCTCTCTCTCAAAAGGGCGCAAGTATTCTGCAAAGGATAATGATGACTTGTGCATAATATGTCTAGATGGTGGAAATCTTTTGCTTTGTGATGGCTGCCCAAGGGCATTCCACAAAGGTGAATCATAATATAGAGTACAGTGGTTAGACAATTTAATCTACGTTTTTCATTTTTTAATTTTTAATTTTAATTATTTAAAAATAATTAATTAACTATTTATTTTATTTGATTTTAATAACAATAACTTTTCTCCAGTTTAAACATATTTTGTGTGTGTGTGTGTGTTAAGCTCATGAGTCAAATTGGCCTCATTCTTTTTTCTGAATAGTGGATCTTGTAGTTAGCCAGATTAGAGTTTTTGATTTGCAGTTCCATTCATTTGTGCAGAATGTGCATCATTATCAAGTATTCCTCGTGGTGATTGGTATTGTAAATTTTGCCAGAATATGTTCCAAAGAGAGAAGTTTGTTGAGCATAATGTCAATGCTTTTGCAGCCGGAAGGGTACATGGAGTTGACCCTATTGAGCAGATAACTAAAAGATGCATTCGAATTGTTAGGAACATAGAAACAGATCTTAGTGGATGTGTGTTATGCCGGTAATAATATTAACTTTCATTCTCTCAGATGTTCCGGCAGAAGATTTCTCATTTTTCTTTTCATTGTGCTATCTTATATGTTGCTTTTGCATTGAAGTTCGATATTTCCTTTTTCCTCTTCGTATGCAGTGGCTCTGATTTTAGCAAATCAGGTTTTGGTCCCCGCACAATTATACTTTGTGATCAGGTATCTTACCATATCGTCTTAACTTCTAGTTAAACATTCAGGTGCTGTTTTCATCGACTCAATTCCAGTTTCTTGCCCATGTTGCATTCCGTTATGCTTTTTCTTCAATTTCTTCATTTGATTTCTGGTCAGTGCGAGAAGGAATTTCATGTGGGCTGTCTAAAAGACCACAAAATGGCATTGCTTAAGGTATTAAATGAGAACACGGTCTTGCTTTTTACTCAATCCTTTGTGTGAAAATGATTTCTTTCCTTGTTCGATGCCCTTATATTTTCTGGGATAATAAAATGTAAAGACCGTTAATGAAACAGGAATTGCCAAGAGGAAAGTGGTTTTGTAGCATAGTTTGTACGAGGATACATTCTGCTCTACAGAAGCTGCTAATTCGTGGGCCAGAAAAGCTTCCAAATTCACTTTTAGATGCTGTCAATAAAAAGCTTGGAGAAAATGGTTCAGACATTCAGGCAGTTGATGTCAGTTGGAGGCTTATCAGTGGCAAAATTGCTTCACCTGAAACTCGGTTACTATTATCAGAGGCCATTGCTATCTTCCACGTAAGTTGTCTTATATATTTTCTCATTTTGATTCTTAAGTGCATTCCTTGAGCAGTAATCTGTTTTGATTAAGATACTATTTTAGATAACATTTTTGTTTTTCTCTCTCGTTATTTTATTTTTGGTTAAACTACCATTTTTGTCCTGGAAATTACTTATGTCTCATGAAAACTTATCCCAACAACAATATATGCTATGATCTACAAATACAAAAGCGCAATGCTGATGAGTCTGAGGAAGCATTGTTCAATCCATGGTAGATTCTAGATTGTCTTTGTTGTGTGTATGTGTCTATATATGTACTGATATGTGTATCATGGGAAGTCTAAAAATTTCATGCTGTGAGAATTTGTTGCCAGCATTTGAATTATGCCATAGGTGCAATATCTGATTAAAACATATCATTAATTTACAGGATCGCTTTGATCCTATAGTTGATATAGCAAGTGGACGCGATCTTATTCCAGCCATGGTGTACGGGTTAGTGACACGTCATTTCATTATGATTTTGTCTGACAGAAAGAATAGTAGCGACCATATTCAGTTTTATTAGTGGTAGTTTATATTTTTGTTCTTATCTGTCATTCTATCTCACAGAAGGAATGTAGGTGGACAAGAGTTTGGAGGCATGTATTGTGCCATATTAATTGTCAAGTAAGAATCTTGCTTATTGATGCGACCCAATACCTGTTACAAAGTATAATTACAAATTTCTAGCTTTATTTTTTGCACAGCTCATTTGTTGTATCAGCGGCAATGCTTCGAGTTTTTGGGCAAGATATTGCAGAGCTGCCACTGGTTGCAACAAGTAATGGTAACCATGGCAAGGTCTGTCTAACCAATCCAAACCACCCCCCCCCAATAATACAGTTTTTTTTTTTAAAGAATTATATTTTTTTTCACCCACGGTTTCTTATTGGAACTGCCCGTGAAAATACCTTATTCCGCGTCCTTTGATTTCTCTTTACACCTGGCTTATTCCGAGTTATTTGCAAGGCAATTTGGAATGTTTTTGACATCTTTGACTTTATACAAGAGTTTGCAATATTTTGGCCATTCTGATTTGATTCTTTCCTATGTTTCCTACGTGTAATGATGACAGGGCTACTTCCAAACATTGTTTTCGTGCATTGAGAGGCTGCTAGCGTTCCTGAAAGTCAAATGCCTTGTTCTCCCGGCTGCTGAAGAGGCCGAGTCTATTTGGACTGAAAAATTCGGTTTCAAGAGAATAAAACCAGACCAGGTATATTCTTCATATAACATAACAATATATAGCACATATTCATTACCCAAAACATGTGAATACCAGCCACAGCTAAAACAAAATTTTTGTGACGACTCACTGCAGCTCAGCAGCTATAGAAGACGTTGCTGCCAGATGGTGACATTCAAAGGCACATCCATGCTTCAGAAAACGGTTCCCTCGTGTCGGGTTGTAGGTGCTCCATTGTGACCAAGACCAACCATGGAGGGTGTGAGTGATGTTCCCTCTCCGTTCTCTCCCACCATCTCATTCTGTAGCTTTGTCTGTGTATAGCTTACAAACTTTCCCCCCCCTTTTTAGGCTGTTCAGTAAGATGAGTGTAGTAGCTAGCTAAATATATCCATTTTAGTTATATTACATCTTGAAATGTACCTTTCCCCAACCTTCTCACTGGCCCTTACCCGATAGTCAGTCTTCGTAGGTGATGGTTTTAGGCAAAGCCATTCTAAATACCCTTTCCATTCATGCTTGGTAACCCAATGCGTGCTTGTGAATATTCAAGTGCCCATATATGTTAGTATGATATGTTTATAGTTAGTTCATTTTGCTTTGTGTAATGATTTTAGAAGGAAATTTTATTATTTACAAATAGAATGATGCAAATTTTATTTATTTATTTAATATTTTAGTTTAGTTTAGGAATTAATCTAAGCAACTTTAGAAATGGTAATAGGTGTCTTTCATTTTTTGATTTGTTTAGCATATCTTGCAAATATGTTGGTTTGGTCTGTGAAATGTAAAAATCGTTGCATCACTATTTATATCGTTTATGGAATTATAATACAAGTCATAAATGTCCTAAATGGTTAGGACATTCAAATTTAACGAACCCTCCCAGTATCCAAAAAGAAAAAAACCCCCTCAACCGATCATAAATTTCTCTTGAAATGATCTTTTTGGATATTCAACGTGTTTTTTCTTGTAATTTATGAACTATTGAGGTTATAAGTGGAAAGCAAGTAATGCATAGGGACAGTAATGACAATTGGCAAGTAAATTTGGAAGGTCAAGGTAGAGATGTGTTCACAAGAGTGGGGAAGTGAGATCTAAAAATGACAAATTTTACATATATATATTATATTCATGAGTGTTCGGAGTAATTTACGCACACATTTGGGGTCAAAGAAATCCATATGATTGAATCCATGACCCTTTAGTCTTTTAGCCTTTTAATTATTCTTATTTTTTTAATTTTTATGTTCTTACTATCTAAAATGATGATTGGTACATATTTTAATCAAGCTAATAAAAGATTATTGAAAGATATTTATTCAATTTAAATTATATAATGATAATGTATGCTTATTCGTTAATCTAAAATGGATAAATTTCTAGCTATCAAAACATTGTGAGGACTCCGACTCCCACATCTACTAAAGAAGCAGTAAAAAGTGCACTATTTTGCTTTATAATTAAGACGATATTCACAAATAGTCACACTCACAACCGCCCCTATGCTTTGCCTTAAAGCATCATTAGCAATAGAGATGGAGAAAGAAGTGTAATGATACTCAAAACTTACCTTCAAAATTAAACTTGTAAAGACCATTTTTTTCTTCTTTTGCATCCTCTCTTTTTTAAAATACATTTTCATGCTTTGTTCATCAACTCTTTGATTTCAAACCTCTTTCCCTTTAAAAGTTGACATTGGCATCATCATCAGAAACCAAAATAATAATACATGGGAAATCTTTAGGTTACTTACCTGCCAAGCCAATCTTCCACTAAACTCCCATTCCCTCAAACTCAAATATATAACATCTTTACCCTTCACTTGTTCCAAATGACATAAATTTCTTCCTTCTAAGACTCATGAGGATCAAAACAAACTTCTTCTTTTGGCTCTATACTCTTGTCATTGTAGCTCTTTCCATCACCATTGCCCTGTGCTCATTCTCACTTCCGTTGACCGCCATTGTCGCCACTGTAGGTCCTCACGACGGTGCTTTTGAGCTTGGCATTTTCAGCAGTCTAGTGAAAGAGAGTGGTTTGGATGAGCTTTTATCTCTTATGACTCAATTTGTGTCCAAACACCACGATCAATGGAAGCATAAAAAGAGTTGTGATGAGAAGAAATGGAACTTTGATTTGATATCTTTGTACAATGTTTCACTTACTTTGACTGTTGATTTAAAGGGATGTGCAAATTTTAGTAGTGTGCAAAAGGCAGTGGATGCTGTTCCTGAATATGGCTCTTCAAGGACCCTTATCCTAATTGACTCTGGAATCTACAGGTCATTATTTTTCATCACACATTCAAATCTTCCAACTCTACTAATTCTTGGAAAGGGGGCAGTTAAAAATTTTTTCTTTTGAACACAAGTTTTTGGTTTTGATGTGATTTTAGTCTCTAAGCTTCTAAACCATCTTCTATTTTGGTCATGGTATTTTTTAACTCTTCTTCCCACTTTTATCAAGTTTAGTTAAAACATTATATCAGATTATAAATGACTCTCTCCCAGGCATCTAAGGATCAATAAACCGCTCCTTAAAATGAATGAAAACTAATCTTTTGCTTATGTTATCATTAACTTACTGCCTTGACTTGGTATAGCATTAGGGATGTCTTGCCCATCATGAAATGGCTGTAGCCCTAACCCGATGACAATGACTATTGCAATTTTTATTTTTTCTCATCCTTTCACCAATTAGCCTCGTAGATGCTATCTCATTGCGACATTCAAGCGTAGCCCTGTCGTGATTTTTAAAAAACATCATGATTTTTAAACAAGATGTGAAATGTCCTTGAAGTATGTAACAAGGTTGTTCTTGAAGTGGTACGTTCGAATATCGCTGTAGGAAAACACCTGTGAGGCTGACTGGCGAAAGGGTGAGAAAAAATGAAAACCGTGATAGATATTGCCATTGGAATAGGGTTACACCCATTTCATGATGGGCAAGATGCTTCTTATGTGATACCAAGTCTAAAATGGTAAGTGCGTTATGACGTAAGTAAAAGGTTAGTTTTCATTTGTTTTTAAAGAATGGGTTATTAATCATTAGGATGCTTGGGAGATGGCCATCCGTACAAAAACTCTTAATTGAAAGGTACGAGGTCCGTAACCCCTCTCTCTTTCTTCTTCTTCCTTTTTTTTTTTTTTGTTTTTTATATTGAACTAAAAGAAAAATGTTGGCAGGGAGAAGGTAGTGATAGAAGCCAACAAAACAAACTTGATAATTCAAGGTCAAAGTTATCTCAACACTGCAATAGAATGGAATGACACAGCCAATTCCACAGGAGGCACCACTTACAGCTCTTCGGTCACCATCTTTGCTTCGAACTTCATTGCCTACAACATCAGCTTCAAAGTAGAAAGCATCTTCCTTTTTCTTGGTCAACTCTATTTTTAAAGCCTCTTCAACAGTGCTTTTACGTATTTAGAAAGTCAATCTAAATGGTTGGTCTTTATTACTTTTAATCTTTAATGATGATTTTTTTTTTTGTTTTTTGTTTTGTTGGTGGGGGAAAAGAACACAGCTCCTGAGGCAACTCCAGGGATTGTTGGAGGACAAGCAGTTGCACTTCGAATTGCAGGAGATGAAGCTGCTTTCTATGGATGTGGATTTTATGGAGCTCAAGACACACTTTATGATGACAAAGGGAGACATTACTTCAAAGAATGTTTCATTCAAGGATCCATCGATTTCATCTTTGGCAATGCTCGAACGCTCTACGATGTATGTAATTATCATCTCTCTCTCTCTATATATATATAAAAGCTTAGAATGAGAATATTTGTTTGTTTTGGTAAATGGTAGGGCTGTAGGATCAAGTCAATAGCAAAAGAAGTGTTGGAGGGTGGGGTGAGTGGAGCCATCACAGCTCAAGGAAGGCAAACAAGAAATGAGGAAACTGGTTTTGCTTTCATCAATTGCACCATCAATGGCTCTGGGAAGGTGTGGCTTGGTCGTGCCTGGGGCGCTTGTGCCACCGTTGTCTTCTCTAAAACATACATGACCGACATCGTAGCTGCCGATGGATGGAATGACTGGAGAGACCCTTCGAGAGATCAGTAATACAAGAGTCAATTTGAAATGACTTTGCCTAAGAGTTCAAAAACAAATATTTTTCTTTTGACTTAATAACAAGTGTTGATGTCTGTTTTGATTATCAGGAGTGTGTTGTTTGGGGAATACGAATGCTTTGGAGATGGAGCAAATTACAGTTCGAGAGTGCCATATTCAAAGCAGCTGAATCAAGTGGAAGCTCAACCCTACTTGGATGTTTCATATGTTGATGGAAATCAATGGCTCATCAATCAACAAATCACCACTTTGTCTACCATTTAATTTCAAATAAATCCTCAACTTAGTTTTCACCACATGGTTATTTGGATACAGTATATTATAATGAGGTTTTCAAACTCTTTACACATTTATGCCTTATAGTTTCAAAACTCCTCTAAAGTTATGGGTTGGATTTTTTTCTTTTTAGTCCAAAACTGATCCTAAATTAGACATTTTTTTAGTTCTTTTTTAAAATGATTCTGTTTATAATTTTATGTTTTTTATATTTATATTTGTTCCCTTCCAAATTAGTTATGATTTTTGCATATGTTATAGAAACACTTGATTTCCTACTCAAACTTTAAAAGTAAAAATATTTTTTTTGAAAACTAAACTTATGATTTGATTTTCAGAGACTAAATAAACACAAATGTCAATGTTCAAAAATTCACTTACCCTTAAAATAGTCGTTGAGTTTTGAAATTAACAATTATTGGAAAATTTTAAATCAACTAGTCTAAACATAAAATTTAAATATATATAAATAATGGGACAAGATATTCAAACTACAATTCTTGATTGTAATTTTATATTAAATTGAGCTTTTAAACTTTCAATTGTGTACTTGATAAATACATCTGTCACACCCCTTCCGGATCATCCTTTCAATCTAGGAACAGATGGATACCACACCCTCTTGATGACATTTACCGCCTGACCTTCTTTACCCATGCCAAGATAAAATTCCACTATGCACTGGTTAAAGAAAAACAATTAGGGGGCGTTTGATGTGTGATAAAAACAGAGAGTTGAGTTGAGTTGGTAATTAAATTATCTGAAGAGTTACATTGTTTGTGTTTGGTGTGTAGAGTTGAGTTGAGATTGTAATTATTATTATCTGGTGTTGTTTTTGTAAATGAAATTGATTTTGTATTTTTTTTTTAAAATATATCGTTGAACTTTTGTTTAGTGAAATAATAATAGATCGTCGTATGTAACATTTTTTAGATCTAAGAAAAAAATGAAATAGAAGAAGAATAATTGGATCTAAAAGAACAACTATAGAAAGAAAATAAAAAAAAAAAAGAGAAAGGAGGAGTTGAGAAAGAAAAGGGAAAATAAAGCCCATACAAGCCAAATGAGAAAGACGAATCAAACAACAAAAGAAGAGAGAAGATGAGAGAAGGGGAATAAATGTGAAGAGAGTATGAGAGAGAGAAATGACAAAGTTATTGAGGGAGTTGGGAGAGTAACAAAAACATGTGGGAAAACGAGTGAGAATGAGAGTGATAAAATGGTGGGTAATTAAACCCACTGTTTTATTTTTATTAGTGGTGGTCAAAGTTGGGCACAAGAAGGTGGTAGGCGGAGTATGCCGCTGAAGTTGTTTGTGTGAAGGTAATCGTTGGAGTTAGTCACTAGAGTTGTCGTTGGAGGTGGTTGGTGGAGCTCGGAGTTCTTCGTCGAAGTTGGTTGTGCGATTGTGGAAGTCAGAGTTTTTTTTACCAAAGTGGTTGTCGAAATTGGTTGTCGGAGTGCTGTTGGAGGTGGTTGTCAAAGCTCGGATTTGGTCGTCGGAGTTGGCCACCCGAAGGTGGTCATCGGAGTACGTCGCCAGAGTGTGATAGCGATAATCTCCAACGGAGACCGATGGGTGGAACCATTAAAAACATTGGAGGAGAGAGAATTAGGGAGAGTTGGGTGAGTTGGTAAAATAACCAACTCAATCCCACCAACATTTAAAGTTGGTTGTCAAACATTGAGTTGGTAAAAAATATCAACCCAACCCAACTCTCCTTGATTGTCAAACACCCCCTTACTAGATTAAGGAAAATTGAGTATCATAGCATTAGAATTACAGATGGATGCAACCCGACTTATGTACGCCCCATACAAGCACAACCCCAAACTTTAAACCTTAAACATAGCCCGACTTTGATTTTATGTACAAATTTTACATACTCCCAAGACATCATGTCGACGCAGGACTTTAAACGTACAAAATGGAATAAGTCTAATGATGATGTGGCAGACTTCGACTTCTTAAGGCATCTGGAACTCTTCTGCTACTTGGGGTGGGAGGGGAGGAAAAATAAGAGAAAATGATGAGCTAAAAGCCCAGTAAATGATAATTTATAAAACAGATTTTATAAATCTATAATAAGGTTTAATCATTTTCAACGCATGCTACGAAACTTTGTAAAGAATGTATTTCAATGCGCATGGTCCATTCCATTTCATTAAATGCAAAGTTCAAAATCAGATTCCATAATATCATCATAAGCTAATAAAACTCATCACCAAAACCTGTACTCGAATATCTTTGGGTGGACCAATTTAACACATCTAACATGCTGGTGTAGACAACTCAATGCACTCAGCAAACATTTTGTCATACGTGCACGTAGTGCCATATTCCACTTCACCGCAGGCTCGGAAAAGTTTTTGGACCCCTTTTCGCCTCGACAATCCTTTGATCATCTAGGTGGTGCTATGGAAACACATTCACAATATATAGGTAACTCAGTAGTATGAGATTCAATGGTTTGAAACCTCTTTCATACCAACCATGCATTTAATGGTTATAAACCACACATTTAATCTATTTTAAAAAAATCAACATTCTTTCCAAATTATGCATTCAACCTTTTGAAAAAGGTAGTTAAATCATTTTCAATCAATCATATTTACAAGCACATCACCATTCAAAACAGTACATTTACAAATTTGAATCAATCGAACACTTAACATTTTAAAAGGATATTTCAACGCAACAAAATATAATTTTTACTTTTAAGAAAGAATCACTCACAAATTGAATGACCAAAGAGTAGCTATCAATGCACAAGAAGTGGTTGGGATCTATGCGTCGAGTAATTGGCCATGGGACGCGTGCAAGATAAACCTATGCAACCGACACTATGATGCGTCCAACAGACAGTACAAAGCTTATGGAAATGTGCTCTTGCACCAAACACCGATGTGTTCAATGCAGGTTGTGTTCAGCTTGACAATGCACCCAACGTCTCACTTAGCCAACTCCAACCAAACTTGTGTGTGGCTACACAAAGCCAAAAACGTATTGAAAAGCTAGAATCTCCCTTGTTCAATGCCAACGACCTCAAAGCCCACATCCTTCTTTCGATTTCAATCGCCAAAGAAACCTGGATCACAATTAACAATGCACTTGCATCTTTCCATAAACCACCATAGTTTCTCTCTAGTGAGTAATCAATCTAAAATACCTGTAAAAAAAAAAAAAAAACCAATATAGAGAGTGTAGAAGAAGAACTTATCTGTTAGTTTTTTTTCTCTGTTGTTTGTTGTAACCACCAACTCACCTTGAGCTTGCTTCTTTGTAAATAAAAACCTACATATAAAAGAGAAGAAAATAAGAGTGAGAAAGGTGTGAGTTCATTCTGTAAATTTAAAAAGAAAAGCAATAAAGTGATACCCTCCCTTTTTGCACAGTGGACGTAGGCTTCTGGCCAAATCACTTAATCTCCTTGTGTTCCTTCTTCCTCTTTGGCTATCTTCTTGTTCATCCTTGCATTTTCTACTCGATTTTACTTACATGCAGGTGAATCTCTGTGGATTGAAGCTCAAGTACCTCATCCCTTCTTCAGAAACTCTAAAGAATAAAGAAGAACAAGGAAGAAATGATCTCTATCTCGTAAACCCTTCAAACCTCTCTCTGATTTTCCCACTCAGATTGATTGACAATCTAAAAAAAGTATTATGATCGAGCTGGTACGTGGTAGAAGAGAGTCATCATCAAGCTAGGAAAGATTCTGTCCTAAATCCACTAACACAGCAAGCGTGGTTGGATTTTTACTCTGAGTTGGGCTGTCTCCAAGGTTCACGCTAGGCCTGTAAAGAAGTTAAAGTTAGTCCACTGGGCTTACAAGTGGTATCAAAGCCAAGAAACAATCCAATTCTAGTCCAAGATTTGAATTCTTGCAGAGAAAGATTAGACACAATCAATCTTGAAATTTAAGAATGGCTGCAACAAGATTTGAAATTGAAAAATTTGATGGGAAAACAGATTTTAAGCTGTGGAAAGCAAAAATCAAGGCAGTATTGGGGCAACAAAAGTCACTTTTGGCCATCACAGACTAACCAAAGCTCCCTGAAACACCCATAGATGCAGAAAAAGAAACAATAGAGGTAAATGTCTATTGAACCATTGTTTTAAATATTACTGACAGTGTTCTAAGGCAAATTGTTGACCAGAAGACTGCTTATGATCTTTGGAACAAATTGAATGAAATCTATCTCAATAAGTATCTTTATAATAAAGCTTTCTTGAGGGAAAGATTCTTTACATACAGAATGGATGCTGCAAAGACTCTCACAGAAAATTTGAATGAATTTAAGAGGTTGTCATCCGAATTTAGGTCAATGGGAGACAATATTGGAGAAGAGAATGAGGCTTTTATCCTATTGAATTCACTACCGGACTCGTTTAAGGATGTTAAAATAACAATGAAGCATGGTAGAGAGAAGATTACCATAGAAGCAATCATTTCAGTAGTCAAAGTTAGAGAGCTTGAATTACAAATGAGTAAGAAAGATCAACAAGGAGGAGAATGATTGTTTTAAGTGTCATTTTTGCCATAAATTGGGACACATGAAGAAAGATTGCTACTCTTTAAAGAGAAAGTTAAACTAACAGAATAAAGGTGGGAAACAGATTGAGGCAGCTGTGGGGGAAAATTCTTTTGTGTTTTCAGATGCTTTGGCAGCTATTAATGAGTGTAGAAGTCAGAATTCCATGGAAACCCAAGATTGGGTTATAGATTCTAGTTGTTCAGTCCATATGACACCATCTAAAGGGTGGTTATGTACCTATAAGAAGTGGGATGGGGGACTAATTTACATGGGAAATAACAATACCTGTAAGTCTCTTGGTATTGGCTCTGTTTCCTTAAAATTTCAAGATGGCACAGGGAAGCTCATTAGGAGTGTGAAACATGTTCCTACCTTGAAGATGAATCTCCTATCTTTGGGGATGTCTGACTCCATTGGATTTGAATACAGAGGAGTTAGAGGCACTTTTGAGATAATTAAAGACTCAAAGGTGGTCTTAGTGACTACTAAGATAAATGGCTTGTATGTCATCAAAGATGTTCAAATGACACAATCAACCCTAATTGCATCAGATGGAGATCCCATAGAGGATGAGCTTTGGCATAAGAGGTTATCTCATATCAGTGTGAAAGAGCTGCAAGTTCTTTCAAAACAGGGAATTCTTCCTAAAGGGGTTGGGAACAGTCTGAAATTTTGTGAGCATTGCATCCTTGGAAAGGCAACTAGGTAAAGCTTTCCCAAAGGCAGCATACTACCAAGGAGATACTTGAATATATGTATTCTGACCTATGGGGTCCAGCTCACTCTCCTTCACTTAGTGGAGTAAGGTATTTCCTTTCTTTTGTTGATGATTTTTCAAGAAAAAGTTGGGTCTATTTTCTAAAAACCAAAGATGAAGTTTTTGAGAAATTTAAAGAATGGAAAACCTTGATTGAAAAAGAAACCTTTAAACACATTAAACATTTGAGAACTGACAATAGATTAGAGTTTTGTGGAGAAGAGTTTAACTTGTTTTGCAAGGAAAATGGAATTGTGAGGCACAAAACAGTGAGGTGTACACCTAAAAAATTGGAGTTGTTGAGAGACTCAATAGAAAATGCTTGAAAGAGTTAGGTGCCAGCTTTCAAATGCTCTCTTGCTTGAGAAATACTGGGCAGAAGCAGTGTCCTATACTATCTACACCCTAAATAGATGTCCACATCAATCTATTGAGCTAAAAACACCAGAAGAAAGGTGGACAGAAAAACCTCCCAAGTTGAAGCACTTGAAGATATTTGGGAGTGTAGGGTATGTGCATCAAAGCCAAGGTAAGCTGAAACCTAAGGCTCTCACGTGTATGTTTCTAGGTTTTACACCTAGAGTGAAAGGATACAGGTTGTGGCATCTTATTGAGAAGAAATGTATCAACAGTAGGGATGTAGTGTTTAGAAAAAAAAAATGAGATTTTCATGTTAACTGAACAACAACCTACATCTATGTCTAAGACTAGTAGTACAAGGTTTGAGATGGAGCCACAAAATGAACAGGAAACTTCTACCTCTCTACAGAACCTAGAATTTTAAAGTGAAGACATTGTTGAGGTTAGGAAAAATGTGTCTAATGAATAAGAAGAGATACAAGAAGTCCTATAGAACTATTCCCTAGCAAGGAACAAGATAAGAAGAGCAATTGTGCCCCCTACAAGGTACTCAGAATCTGACTATGCTAGTGTTGCTTTAAGTGTTGCCATATCATTAAGCAACAATAAACCTACAAGCTTTGAGAAAGCTACTAATAACCCTAATGCAAAGTAATGGATTGAGGCCATGAATGATGAAATGAGGTCTCTTAACCTAAATGATACCTGGAAGCTAGTACCCTTACCTAAAGGGTACAAATCTATCTCATGTAAATGGATATACAAGTTTAAAAAATAAATTCCAGGAATACAGAAATCAATATTCAAAGCAAGGCTAGTTGCAAAGGGGTTCACATAAAAGGAAGGCATAGATTATACAGAGGTGTTCTCCCCTGTTATGAAACACACATCAATTAGGCTACTCCTCTCCTTAATGGTTCAGAAGGATCTCGAGTTAGACCAATTTGATGTGAAGACAACTTTTCTACATGGTTTTTTGAATGAAACCATTTATATGAAGCAACCTCAAGGGTATGTGAAGAAAGAAGAAGAAGAGCTAGTGTGCTTACTAAACAAATCGATCTATGGGCTCAAGTAGTCACCTAGATGTTGGTATGACAGATTTGATGAGGTAATCTCTAAAATAGGATTCAAGAGAAGTTCCTATGACTGGTGTGTGTATACCAACACTAAAAGTTGTAAAGGACCAGTGTATCTACTCTTATATATAGATGACATGTTATTAGCAGAGAGCTCTAAAGAAGTGCTAAGCCAAGTCAAGACTCTTCTAAGGAAAAAGTTTAACATGAAAGACCTAGGGGAATCAAGGAGAATCCTAGGTGTTGAAATAAACAAGGACAGGAAACAAGATAAACTTTATATAAGTCAAGTTGATTACTGTAACAAAGTGCTGCAAATGTTTAAAATTAGTAGTGCCAAGCCAGTCATCACCCCTCTTGCACCTCGTTTTAAACTTTCAGCTACTAATAGTCCTAAAAGTACAGATGAGGATCACATCAACTTTATGAAGACAGTACCTTACTCCCAAGCAGTGGGATCCTTGATGTATCTGATGACATCTACAAGGTTGGATTTGTCCTATACTACAAGTTTGGTCAGTAGGGATATGTCTAATCCTGGAAAACGCCATTGGGAAGCTATCAAGTGGATACTAAGGTATCTATGCTCTTTTAAAGGAGCTCGAATCCTATACAGACAGAATGATCCTTCTAATGATGAAATGTATGGTTATGTGGATGCAGACTATGCGAGAGATCTAGATAGAAAGCGTTTTCTATCAGGGTATGTTTTCTTATGGGAAAATAATCTAATAAGCTGAAAGGCTTGTCTACAATCTATTGTGGCCCTATCCACAATAAAAGCTGAATTCATAACTCTGTCAGAAGTAGTCAAGGAAGGACTCTGGTTGAAAAGGTTACTAAATGATTTTGGTATCATACAACCTAAGGTAAAGATCTACTGTGACAATCAAAGTACAATTTATTTGTCTAAAAATCAACAGTTTCACAGTAGAATAAAGCACATTGATATTAAATATCATTTTATTCGACAAGAAATTGAAAAAAGGGAAATAGAGGTAGTTAAAATACATACCTCCGACAATGCGGCAGACATGCTAACCAAGACTGTCCCTCAAAGCAAACTTGGCCATTGTTTGGACCTCCTTGGATTCGAGCAATCTGAGAAGGGTTAGCTCAAAGTCAACTCAAAAGAAACAGGGAGGTTCACTGGATGCTTACAAAGATGGAGTTTGTAACAGAAAAAAAACAATATAGAGAGTGTAGAAGAAGAACTTATCTGTTAGTTTTTTCTCTGTTGTTTGTTGTAACCACCAATTCACCTTGAGTTTGCTTCTTTGTAAATAAAAACCTACATATAAAGGAGAAGAAAATCAGAGTGAGAAAGGTGTGAGTTCATTCTGTAAATTCAAAAAGAAAAGCAATAAAGTGATACCCTCCCTTTTTGCACAGTGGACGTAGGCTTCTGGCCGAACCATTTAATCTCCTTGTGTTCCTTCTTCCTCTCTGGCTATCTTCTTGTTTATCCTTGCATGTTCTACTCGATTTTACTTACATACAGGTGAATCTTGTGGATTGAAGCTCAAGAACCTCATCCCTTCTTCAGAAACTCTAAAGAACAAAGAAGAACAAGGAAGAAATGACCTCTCTCTTGTAAACCCTTCAGATCTTTCTCTGATTTTCCCACTCAGATTGATTGACAATCTGAAAAGAGTATTATGATCCAGCTAGTATGTGGCAGAAGAGAGTCATCATCAGGCTGGGAAAGATTCTTTCCTAAATCCACTAACTCAGCAGGCGTGGGCTGGATTTTTATTCTAAGTTGGGCTATCTCCAAGGTTCACATTGGGCCTGTAAAGAAGTTAAAGTTAGTCCATTGGGCTTACAATATCTAAAATAGTTACTAGCCCTTAATCCCTTGACCGCAGTAGTTTCTTTCTCTTCTTCCTCTTTTCAGGTTTCCCAAAAGCTCCCCTCTTCAGCCTTTATAGAGAACAAGAATTTTCATTGTCAATGAAACCTTTCTTCCCTGCCCGCTAGCTCCTTCTTGGCCTCAACCGTCTCACTTTCTTTCCTTCCTCAATTTCGGCTGCCACCTAATGTTTTAAACCCCAACTATGTTCACACTCACCTCAATCTTCCATTTCTTAAAATTTCCTTTGTTTTTTTTTTTAAACAAACTAAACTTTGATTTGATTTGATTTCATCCTTTTCCTTTAATAAATGACTTAATCTCAACTTATTATTCAACTCAATTTTTGTTGTCTTTAAATTATTTCCATTTAATTCTAATTTCCATGGATAAATAAAAGAGAAGGTCCTTACAACATTAATTTTAAAAGATATCAAATAGAGTTTTTTTTAGTATATAACAATTGTGGGGATAGGGATCGAACCTTCAACTTCGTGTCAATTACTATTGAACAAGGACACCTTGACTAAAAATTTATTAATTAAATACAAAATTATATATATAATAGAACATCTAAATTTAAAAAAAATTAAATATTAACAAATACCGGTCAAGAAAACTAACAAATGATCCTCAACACATTTATTTTTTACAAATTCAAAGTTTTTTCTGGTTGCTTTATGCTATTGTTGTGGTCATTTTTAAATTTAGCTCATAAGTTATTCATTAATTTAACTTTTATTTTTTAAAAAATTAAAACTTATGTTCAAACTTGATATACAGGATGAATATATGGTTTATATTATTAGGACAGAGCGTTATTTTAGTCCTATATATATGAGAAAGTCCACAATAAGTCTTTTTTTCCCTCTTCTTCTTCCGGCCGTAAAGGATTCCGTACACAATAGTTGATTATACTGAGTATATATTTATTATGAAAGGTAAACATTCATGTAATATATATTCATCACATTTTATATATGCCAAAATATACCTTTTAAAATTTGATTGCAATTATTTGTAAAATGAGTAATTTATAATTAAAGTTAATTATATAATTTGAGAAATTTTAGATAATTCTAATGCACTGATTAATAAAATAATCCAAATTAGTTTTAAAAAATAAATCCTAACTTTTCTCAGGTATAATTATAAAAACTAATTTATTAAGTTGAATTAAAGAAATTAACTATATATATTAAATAGTTAAGAAAAATTGTTTTAAATGAAAATTGCTGAAAATATTTATAAATATAGCAAAATGTAATAGTCTATTAGTGATCGATATTGATAGACGCGGATAGACATCAAACAATGATATTTGCTATATTTGTAAATATTTTAGTTCGTTTTACTATATTTCAAAACAACCCTATTTATATACATATTAAATTCTTAGGGGGCGTATAGTAGACCAAGAGAGTTGGGTTGGGTGGCTTTTTAACCCCAAATTTTTTTGTTCTAAATGAAATTTCAGTATTTTTCTAATACTAAAGGACATTTTTGAAATTTTGAAAATTTATGTGTAATTGTTGTGATTTGATTGTTAAGAAAGGGGTGATTCGTCTTAATTGTTTAAATTGTGGAAATTGGACTTTTTATATCACATAAATTTAATTTGAAATTGATGTCAGGAATTAATTTCATTTTGGGAAGGAATTGGTTAAATTCTTTTTGAATTGAAAATTTTAAAAAAACAAGGGATTTAAAAGTTGGAAGGAGAGAATAAAATAAGGTAAGGTAAGATATAATGAAATAAAACAAAATAAAACAAAATATTTTATTTATTTTCTTTTTTTCCCCTTCCCCTTCTTCTTCTCACGCAAAGCAACCACCCAACCTTTCTTCTTTGCGCCGTCCACCACCGACCCAGCCTCCGTGCCACTCGCCCTCCTTCACGTCGCTCGTCGTGCCGTTGCTTCTTCCCAGTCATTGAAGTTGACGCCGAGTCACAGATCTGAGATGCACGTCCTAACTGTCTTAGTCGCAAATCTAGCCGCTCGCCCTCGTCCTCCGTGTCGAATCTGCCGAAAAAGCCAGATTTGAAGTGTCGCCTCGCTGTTCGCGACCTGACACCGCCCCTCCCTCAGTCGGCTGGATCCAACTCCCACCAGTCGCGCGCCGCTTGACGACGAGCTTCAAATGCCCGTCTCTCTCTGACCCACGAATCTGTAGCTTGCCGCCTCCGATTGCGAGTCGCTGCTGCCTAGGTTGTGCGACTTCACTCCGACACCGCTGTCAAGCAGGATGTCGTCGCCGCTCACCAGATCTAGTTTGGGTGAATTTTTTTGAGAATTTGAGGATTTATTGTTCAAGTTTTGAATACCCAACCAACTATGGGCCTAATTACTAGATCAATTGTGATTTTAGATTTTAGATACAAAGTTTGGAGGGATTTTAAAGTCTTTTGAGTGCTACCGACAAGATTATGAGTTCCGTCAATTTTGGTAAGTTTTGGGTGAGTAGTTGGTTTGGTTCTCTTTTGGATTAAGGGTAATTATTGAAAATTTAGTTATTAAACTTTGGTTTTGATTTAGGTTCAGGTTCGACAAATAAATAGAAATTTGGAACTGACTTCGAACCAAGCCACGACTTCGGTAAGTTAAATTTGGGGACATTTGATTTAATTTGGTTAATTAGATTTAGACCCTAAAGATGAGTTTAAAACTATGGATTTATTATTTTTGGACTAGGGGTGCTAAATTAATATTTGTAATTTATGTGATAGGGTTGATTCAAGTCTTCCAAATATTTTAAGAAGATTAATTACGTGGATTAAAATTTGTTAAGAAATTTGAAGTAAGTAATCTTATTATTGAAACTACCCTAGTGCCAGACAATGATAATTATGATTTACAGAGGATCATTAGTTAACATGATATTCATGTATGCCTTCATTGACTGTGGTTTGAAAGGACTAGAGTCAAGTATTGATAATTATGATTTACTGAGGATATATTAATGGTGTAAGTTTATGTATGCCTTGCTGGCATGAGGGTTTAAAAGACTAGATGCGCATAGAGATGTTTGAATGCTACAATGATTTGAGTATATTATTATTTTGGAGATCTTACTAAATCTGGGGATGATGAGATATATATGTATGTTATGGGACTAGGACGATGAGATATATATATATATTATAGAACCATGATGATGAGATGTATATGTATGTTATGAGACTAGGATGACCAAAGGTATATGTATGTTGTAGAGCCATGATGTTTAGGTGTATATGTATGTTATAGAACCATGTTGTGATACTTGTGATGTTGAGATTGTGATAATGTCCTCACTGATTAGTTAGATGTCCACTAGATGTTATGTTTCCTTTGGAATTCATTAGAGGTTGTGTTTTCTTCGGGATTCACTAGAGGTTGTGTAGGATAAAAATCAGTTTTTCATGTATGTATGTGTCCCATGAGGACTAGAGAAGTTTATATGTTCCACCTAGGCATCTAGAGGACATATATGTCTAGCCTGACCCCAGTAGTGGGTTACTTACTGAGTATTTTATACTTATCCTTTCTCATATTTTTTGTTTTAGGTAAAGGTAGAGATGCATCGACGATTGAAAACAGAATTTGTGATCGAGCCATTGGGACCAGTTTTACGTTTCCGCTCATGATATTTAGATTTCTTTCCATGTTTTTCAACTTCCAATTTGATGTTTGAACTTACTATTAAGATTTGTTTTCAGACCTATTTATTATCATTTATGATTTATGGGTATCCTATCATCTGTTTTTAATATATGAATTTAATGAAGGTCTTCTGAGTTCAACTTATTTATTTAGCATTTATTTCATTATAAAAGGGTGTCGTTTTAAGTTCCATGCATGCATGTGTTTAGTAACGGCTTAACTTGAGTCCTTAGGGGTCGGGTCATTATAGTTGGTATCAAAGCCCATGTTTTGGGTTCTGTAGACTGACTTACTATGTAAGTCCAGATTGTCCTTGTAGTTCATGAACGGATTCCTCGTCATCGCCAGGTATGTCTCATTGTAAAGATTTAAAATTTATGATTATGATGCGCTATGACTTATGATATTGCGATACTACGTTCTAAATGTATGCGATGATGCTTAAATGCTTTGTAGTATGCATTCGTGTAGTGTGCGTGTCACAAGTTTTCTTATGTTGGAACCAAGTATAATTCCAATGCAAGTTTCTCAGAGTGATCTGAGGTCAAACACGAGGATTGTTGTAATTAATGCGATACTAATGTGGTATATGCGACCGGTTAAACATAAAGAATAATGAATTGGATTTGCAGAAAAGTAAATTGCGGTAAAGAGTAAATTGTGGTAAAGAATAAAATGCGATGGTAAATAAATTGCGATAAAGTAAATTGCGGTGATAAAATAAATGAATAAACTATTAATATACAGGTTGAGGACTGGCTGTGAAATTATGCAAAAGAATCTGATGAATGCGGTGGCAAGTCTTATGAAATGAGTCAGAAAGAGAATGGGTTGAGGGAAAGGACATCGCAAGTTCATCAATCTTGCTGAGGACGCAACTAAGGTTCCGCTTTCCCTTGGCTTACACCTTTCAGTGATCGGCTGCGTTCCCATATGTCTATGGTGAAACAAAGATGAACGTGATGAACGCAAGGTTGTTTCCATCTCTGGAAATACTTCTCACTTTAGTTAACGCATTCTTCCAACCTTCTTTCGATAGGTGGAATAACATCTTCACTTCTGCTCTTACATGTGAAGATGCCGTCGAACATGCTTTAGCTAAACTTAGCCGATTTTCTTAACAAGGATTAACTCACTCGCTTAATCCTTCCCCTTACCCTGGGGATTAGTTACACATGATGAAGAAAATGGATGATAAATGTATAGAAAAGAACAGAGAGATGATGATGAATACGATAATGATATTTAAATCTAGAGATCAACGTTTGTTACAGATGGTGAATGAAAGATTACAGATAGGTGAACACAGTAGATGAATAGAAAATAAGAACAAATACAGAAAGTGTCAATGTCTTGACACAGATCCCGATCTGAGACGATTTACTTATCGGCATGTGGTAGAAATGGAGTGAAAAGCTTTCCTTTCAGGCTTGAATTCCAGGTAGAATTGACCTTTCACACAGAGCTTCTTCTTTGGGAATGAAAATAATTGCTTGCTCAGAGACTTACCTCTCGGTCTTGTTTCGTTGTTCTCCTGGATTTTCTCTAAATTGTCTCTTCAAACCAGCCTTCTTTCTTCGAATTTGATGAAGCTATTTATAGACCTTGGCTTCTTCTGTATTAGTGGTCCCGTTTTGAAAATCTGATAATTCCTGCCATGGCTTAGTGGAAATGTTTGCTTTGCTCCATGATCAATTTGTCAGAATCGTACAACAGAAAAGCTGTACATGTTAGAAGTCCTTGTGTATGTGTTGCTCTTCACATCTTCGATCAATCGCTGCATGCGGTGTAATTGTTTTGATCTCTTATCGATTGTCGCATGCGGTGGAAGTGCGTTGGTCGTTTGAGTCCATGATCGATCGTCGCATGCATTGCAATTGCGTTGTTCTTTTTTCGTTCTTGATTGATTGCCACATGCAATGTGGATGCATTGTTCATTTTTGTCCTCAAGCGATTGTCGCTTTCGGTGACCTGTTTTTTGCAAAACAAAGACTTGGACATTCTATTTTACCATCGCAATGGGGTTAGCGGGTGTGCTTACGACATTACAATTTTCGCGATTCTAAGCCAATTTTTATACTGTCGATGCAACTTTTCCTTCTTTTTGCCGTATAATCTAAATAAAACGGTATAAAAAATTTGTATTTCTACAAGTTATCACACCCCCACATTTAGATATATGCTTGTCCTCAAGCATATCCTCGACAAAGGCAATTTAGCTCAAATCCTATCCTAACTTTGCGTCGATCGGCTACTTCGAATGCTCCACCTCTACATAATTTCTCAACCTACAAGTTCCTTCTATCCTTTGACAATTCTTCAACATGCTCTACTTTATTCTTATCTAAGACAAACCTCTGCCAAAAGTTACCTTCTAGTTTTGAGAAAAATATTTTACCTCTTCTTGCGAAAACAATGAAATGCGTCTTTATGCAGTGGCCTGGTTTGTGTCAACCTGTAGAGACTGTTGATCATGGTTACACCCTTCGTTTTAGCTTGCTCCCATGGGTGTCATGCGAGCATCCAACTTTGGTTGTGTACCAATCTCAACTTCAACTCTTGATCCTTAGCCAAGTTTTACTTTTGCTGGTCAGAGGAGTTGTCTCTTTTATCCTTATTTTCTCTTTTTTTTTTCTATTGCGTCGATTCTGGTAACCTACCTTCGTTTTGGCTTACTCCCATGGGTGTCATGCGAACATCCAACTACGAGCAAGTTCTTTTCACGACTTAACTCTTATCAGGTTGGGATTTTCCTTTGCGCTAGCAGCGGATTTTATTTTATTTTTTGATGATGATGAACGCATTTGCCTGATATTACCGCATCCACTTGAGCATTTTCCTGATATTATCGCATCCGCTTGATCGCATCTGCTCAGACCTTCCCCACCTCCAAATTTAGAGATGCGCAAGGTTCTAATTGCGTTGTTTTGGATAGAAAAGACAAAACACTTAGTCAAAATTTTGAAAAGAAGGTTTGAGCAGAATCTTGTAATAGAGAAGGTAAAGTAGAACTATTGCGAAGAATTGTCTAAGTGTTAGGCAGAAAATGCAATGTATAAAGAAATTTTGCTAAGGGTATGCATACTATTCATCATGGCAGCGCAAATAAACAACGCAAAAGAAAAGAAAAGAATTGCCACAATAAATTGACAAAGGATGATAAAAGTAAAGAGGTCAACACATATGGAAAGAATAATTACTCAGCTGTATAAAATTTGTCTAAAACAAAGAATTATAAACATCGCAACATAAAATTGTATGTACAAAAGAATACAAGGTATAGCTATCTATAAAAATTGAATGGCCGCAAAAAAATGCAAAATTGTGGAGAAGGTGGTACACCCCCAAATTTAGAGTTGCGGCGGAGGCTCTTGATGAGGAGGATGTTGCGGAGGAGCTCGTTGTGGCGCTTCTTGAAATTGCAGAGGTTGCTGTAGATATGGAGGCACCATGGGACCATGTAAATATGTTGTTAAGAAATTGAAGTACTTACGGTTGCGCTCAACCATCTATCTTTGATTCAGGCGAATGGTAAAGATGTTGCGTTGAATATTGACCATCGCCTGTCGCAACATTGTATTGCTATCTCGCAACTTTGCATTGCTCTCCTGCAACTCTGTTAATGCATGGCGAAAGAAGGTAAGCTATTGAGATAAGAAGACCCGCATATCAGTTAAGGCAGCAGCAAGGGATGCGGTGGTGGGTTGCGCCGTCGATGTTTCATTAGCATCAGTTTGAGGTTGAGCAGAAGGGCTTGCTCCCAAACCGTGTGGGTCATCAACATGCGGCGATGGGGGTGAAAAGTGAGGTGGAGATGGATGGCAGGGGGACGTTGCTGGAGATGTAGGGTTGGAGTCGGGGGCAAGGAGGAGGTTTATGAATTGTTCGGGAAGAGGGGAAATGAGATCATTTTGCAGGCTTGGTGGACGAATGATTAAAGACAAAGGGTCCAAGGGTAATTGGGTTTGCTTCTGCGGCGAACTGCCTTGGACGATCTCATTTCCTTTATCATTGCAGCGTTGCTTCTTTGGTTTTGGTGGTTGCGACGCATTTAGATCAATGAAGGGTCTTTTTGTTGGAAGCTCGGGGCAATGTGGTGAATCCTTGAGAATCATTCTCAGGATCTTCGTGTGGATGACACCATGAACTTCAGGCATGGGCTCTTCGTGAATGCCTACGTACACAGAGAGGCACAGACTCGAAATTGTCCACGGGAAGAAGTACTGACCTCTCACACGACCAACAAAACCTCGAATCTGCTTTGCAATGAGTTGGCCCACATCGATCGGAATGCCACGCGCTATGCAGTAGGCGGCCATAACTCGATCCCTTGAAATTATTTTGTCATGTGTTGTTGGGATGAGTCGCCGTTTCATCAAATAGACCCAAAGTCGCGCCTTTGGGAGCAACCTATTGGAGGCGAGGGTTCTTATGCTTGTTAATGACACCGACCACTTGGTGCCTGGTTGCGTTAATACCTTCAGCCCATCCTCCATATGCTCTTCTTCAGAATCATCAATCAACTTGTTACCCGGTGCTTTCGAGAAAGTATTTAACTGATAGAGCTCATTGATATCCCTTGCATTGAACGACACTACCCTTCCTTCGATGATCACTGCATCTTTGGTGTCATGGAGCTGGCCGTGATAGAAGGCCCTCACTACCACAGGAATAATGATGGATGGACATTGGCAGAAATTTTCCCACCCATGCTCCACCACAACACTGGTCATAAGATCCAGTAGTGGCGTCGATGCAGGGAAGAAGCCCATTTCCATCCACAGATCATCATTTTCTTTTTTGGTTGTTGGGCACCTTCTGGTCGATGCAAACTCGCTGCTCTCAATTTTAGATTTGCCCTTTTCTTGAGCAGACGCAAGGCGGGATTTTTTTTTGTTTTCCCTCGCCTTGCATTGCTTTTCTTTTTCCTTTTCCCATTCTTCCATTTCTTTTCTCTTCCTTTCTCTGACGCGCTGCACATTTGCTTTGCGGCGTCTCTCATTCTCCTTCTTCTCCTCCTTCTTCTTCTTTTCTGCTTCTTCTTCTTCTCTCATTTCTCTTTCAAATTGCTTCGAAGAAAGCATAATGCGTTGCTCATCCTCGAGCCATCTTCTTTCTTCTTCCTCCACTCTTGCGTTATCACGGTGGACCTCATCATAGTGAAGTTTTCTGGCCAAATCGCCTGATGCGATGAATCGCCTGATGACGCACGTGACATCCTTTCTTTCTTCTCCTCTAATTCTCCTTTTCTTTTCTCCTCCTCCTCTGCTTGCGTTGGAAGAATAATGGGTCACTTGTGGACCCTTGCGGTGCATTCTCCTTGCGATGCCGCATAAGAGGGGTGATGTCAGGGTCTTCTTTGTCTTCAGATGCAACCAATCTGGTATGCGGTGATGAAACTTGTGGTTGCACTGTTGCTTTAGTTTGCGCTGACATCCCCTCTTCCACCCTTGTGATGGTTGATTCTCCATCAAAATCTAAACTTTCTACCCTCTTCCTTTTCTCCTCTTTCTTCAGGCGTTTCTCTTCTCACTTGTGTTGTTTTCTTTCACTTTTTTTCTTTTCTTTCTTCTCTTTCTTCAACCGGGCGGCTTCATCTTCTTCCACCCGTTTTTCTTTACTTTTTCTTTTCTCCTTCTCTTCAGCCGTCCCCAGCTGTTTCTTCGCCTCTACGACCTCCAGAACGGCCCTGATGGGTCCCTCATTGGAGTCTGTTGGAACAGTCTCCTTAGGATCCGAAATGGTCAGGGCCATTCTCTACGAAGCTACTGCCAACTCCTCCTCTGATGGCAGGGGCTGGTTCACAACTCCTGCCTCCGATAACCCCCCCCCCTCTTTGTAAATTGCTCAAAATACTCCCAAATACCACTTTGTCGTCCCTTCGCTTTAGTTCACTTTCAGTCGAAGGTACTGGGAGTGCCACCTCAGGCCTGGTGGCAGGGGCACTCTTCGTGCTCAGCCCTTCTCAGTTGGTGGGTGGTTTTTCGACTACAGAGGTTTTTCACTGGGGTTTTCCGACGATTCTTGGGGAAGGCTTAGGCTGGGCGATGAGGTGGCAGTTGGCAGCAAGGAAAGCCACCTCCCGTGCAGTGACAGGGGCTTGGGAAGAGGAGGATGGTAGGGAAGAAGAGTGTGATGACTGTTCGACCATTTTTTCAGTGAAGTGAAAGAAGTTGAAAAATTTTTGGTCTTAGGAAGAAAAGCGGAAGGGGATGGATATGCAGGGAAAATTGTGCTTAGGGTTTTTCTTTTGCGAAGAGATGCAAATGAGCTCCTCGGTTGAAGGAGGTGCGATTTACAGGTTGGGCCTTGATGGGCCCAACGCAATCGCTGTGTGGCAGGTCTCGGTATTCCAAAAAAACCTACTGTCGCGCCCCTCTCATTATGATTTAGTAGAAAGGACGTCCTTTCGTCTACTATTCCCTCAGAAGCTGAAGCGATTCGACTGCCCTCTTCGCGAATATTTTATCATTTTTTTTATTTAATCGGACGGGTGCAATGTTAAGTGTTTAATGTAATGCATCCGTTACCGAAAGTGCATATTTGCGGAGGATGGGCACAACATATGTATTAGTGCAACACACCCTTTAGCGCAATGCATTTTTGGAGGACGGGTGCACGGTATTTCTACCAGCGCAACACAACCATCGACATAGTACGTATTTGCAGAGGACAGGCGTAGTCTACATATGCGCGCAACTCATCCATCAACGTAATGCATTTTTGGAAGACGGGCATAAAGTGTATCTATTATCGCAAGATACATCCGTTATCGCAATGCATACCGGATGTTATTTATGGTATCACTAACATCGCAACGCTTATCCCAAACCAAATTGATAAGATGTTGCGGTGTTCATTTATAACATTCATTCACAGAATTTAAGATCAACGCAAACTAAGGCTGGAATGGAAATAAATTCAACTAAGTATGAAATTAATGCAAACTGGAATTGAAGTAGAAGTAAATTCAAGTACGCAGTAAAAAATAATTTAAGAAAGCAATAATAATGCAATAAAGAAAGCAGTGAAGAAAGCGGTAAAGAAAGTAGTAAAGAAAGCGGTAAAGATAGATGTTGGTATGTTGTTTTAAAGAGTTTTCATGGTTACTGCAATCGCATCCCCGCAGGCGGTCAAACTTGCTTGCACAATGTCACTACTGACATTGTTCCTTCCCATTTGATCCAGGGGCTTCTGAATTATTGGGCACCGTTTCTGGTGTTCTGTTTCTAAGCTCGGCTGCCAGTTGCCCGACCTGCACCTCCAAGTTTCTTATGGAAGATGCTTGCGATTGTATGACCGCATCATTTTTCTCTATACACTGCTTGAGCAGAGCTTCCAAGGAAGATAAATTCGTTGAGGTGTTAGATGAGGAAGGTTGGTTGTACGATTGCCTACTTTGGTGGTGACTCTGATTCAGACCTTGATGAAAAGCCGGAGGGTTTTCTCGATTCCTAGAATTGTTCTGTAGATTCCTTTGGCCTCCCTGGTCGTTTTTACCTCCCCAACTGAAGTTGGGGTGAATCCGTCAACCCGGGTTGTACGTGTTGCTGTACGGGTTATTCTGAATGGAGTACACTGTCTGTGGGTTCGATGGGCACATTTCTACTAAATGACCCCCACCACATTGTGCACAGCTTATCGCTGCCACTTGTGTTAGCGCATTGGCTTGCGCTGCACCCTAAGATAGGGTTCCCTAATTAACTGCCGCCATTTGTGCGACCAATGTGGTCATTGTATCTGCAGGTACAATGGCACTCTCTGCTTTTCTTCGTTCTGGGCCTCTTCCCCCATACCTTTCATCTACCCAGTCATCTGTATTTCGCGAAATGCAATCCAAGATGACCTTGGCTTCAGTGTACGTTTTGTCCATAAATCCTTCTGCCGCGGAGGCATCAGCAACAACTTGCGTCAATCTGTCCAGGCCATTGTAAAAGGTTTCTGGTGCGCGGTAGATTGGAAGTCAATTTTACTCGACAACTAAAATCCCGTAGACGCGGTATGCGATGCATGTTCCTAAGATATGCGTTGATAGTCATGCGTCAATGGTCATGCATTGGAATGAAAAATGCGTTAACGAATGTATACGATGACCATGCATCCTGCCACAAGTTTTCTTGCGCTCACGCCAAGTATAACATGAAAGCAAGTTTCTCGGGTAATCCGAGGTCGAACACAGGGACTTGTAACTATATATTTTCGGTGATGTGCATGCGGCGGTTTGAATAAAAGAATGGAGGGGATATTGTTAAATTAATCCTATTCCTACTCCTATCTAACAGACAACACAATGAGAATATGCATGAAAGGTAGAGATGCGACAAACCTTGACTTGAAATAAATGAATGGGAAAATAGATAAAATGCGGAGATGTTTTCATTGCAAAATTTAAGAGTGATCGCAAGGGCAAACCTAGTCAACGCAATCCATACAATCATGCTATACACATGTGAACCTAACTTCAAGACGTATGCGGTGTATTTGCGATGTTGCCGAGAAGCCTATGCTTGCCTAGACCTCTATAACCCGTTTACTAGCTCTCGCCGCATGAGTGTGCTGCCGCATAACCCCTTATCCTACTTCTTGGACGCATGCAAATCCATTCCGTAGGGTGCATACGCTGTGTGAAGCAAACAGAGCTTATCTCTAAGATCCCCATTCTTGCCTATGCGTTCCAATCCGCTTTCTCGAGTCTTAGATTTGGGTTTTAGACTACTCTCTCAAGTATGCCTAAATGTGAATGATGCGCTCATAGAACAAGGTAATCACATGAACTTGACTGACCTAAGCTTATTCCTATCTCTAGTGAACAACGCAAACATTGCTTAATGTGACCAACCACTTACTCTCCCGGGCAGTTGGTTGTTGATGACTTTACTCATAGACAAGCATTGCGTTAGCCTGTAGACAGACGTTGCCGTAGCTTCACACTAAGAAAATAAGGTTACTCACACACTCACGCAACGCATACCTCTCGGTAGTTGCTACATGCATCATATCCCTAATCCACATGACTAAGTATGCAATACCCAAGCAATCTCACTAAGTGTTACAATGAAAGTAAAGATGCTAAGCAAAGAAGATGGAGATGGAGTCGAAGGAATAGAGAAATGCATTGAAAACAAATTGTATTAATTTCTTAATTCCAAAATGTCATACAATACATTATGAGAAAAGAAAGGAAAAAGAAATGACCGACTGGAAGCAAAACTTTGCTTCCAGCGGATGTGCATCAAGGATGCCGGTGATGCCATGGATGGGTGGAGGAGCTGACTCTCTCGAGATCTAGCTCCGGTCGTCGCTCGGAATGGATGAAGAAGGTGAAGAACTCTCAGGCATCTTCTCACACATTTTGTCTGGATCATAGGGAAAATCCCCAGTTGAGGGATAATCTTCGGATACTTGAATTTCAGCTCGTCGGCTTCTATTTATAGAGCTTGGATCGTCGACAACATTAATTGGACTGTTCTGAGTCTGACATTCGACGCGTTAGTCCTTTCTGAATGTCTGCCACCAACGGCGTGGTAGGTGAAATGTCAACATCATCTTTTGGATTGTCTCGAGGTAGATGCGTTGATGCGTTCATTCCACCTACCTTGCGTTGATCCCATTAGTTTGCATTGTCGCATAGCCGAAATCATTCAATGGCCGCATTCGCTTAATACTGCAACTCTACATGATGACCATAATCGCCTGATGAGCACAACTCCCATGCGATGGACACATACGGTGATTACCGCAATATCCATGCATTGATTGATGCGTTTGCCTTTGCGATAGAGTGTTTCTCCGCACGCGGTCGTCTATGCGGTGGTCCAATTTCCGCGTTTGCGTTCATTTCCTGCATTAGCTACAAAAATAGAACATTGAACGCATAATTAATGCAAAGTAATGGGTTAACTGAGATTCGACATGCTGATCGACGCAAACTCATATTCTCATCAATTCCTATCATGATCGATGCAATTTTTACCTAACAACCTTCATAATTCTAAGTAAAAGGCCTAAGATGACATGCATTTCTACATGTCATCAGTTTCCATCAGAACGCAATCGGAAATCCCGATGTGCGGATAGTTCTTCACCAATCTTCTGAATCGCACCCATGTGGTGCTCAGAGTCTCATTTTCCATCTATTCAAAATTCAACACGTCCCTACATCTTCTCGCGTTGACTGCAGGCGGGAAGAATTTCTTTATTCGACCAACTAGGGTGGTTGAAAATTTTGTTGTTGATTCTTCCAAGCAAAATTGGGGTGGTTTCTCCACCCAGGGTTGAAAGTGTTTGAAAAGGGGTTATTCTTTACAAAATATACATACTGTGGATTTTACGAGCAATCTTTCATCACATGCCCATCACCACAAGTCGTACACCTTGCGGTGTTTTGACTGATTGCATTGATTTGCCCATCTTGCGGTGTTGGGCTACTGATCGCCATTCCTTGAATCAAATTCATCATTGCGGTCATTTAGTTTTGTAATGAAACAATAGCACCATTATTTGCATTAGAATCTTTAAGTCTCAATCTCTGGTCACTCTTCCTTCAGTCTTCATGATTCTTGGAGATGCGGACAAGGATATTCTTCGCCTCATCGTAATCTTTGTCAAGCAGACCACCAGCGACTGCTGCATTGGCAGCGGTCTGCGAAGTGGGATTCAAACCGTGATAGAAAATTTCCATTTGAAGACAATCTTGTAGCCCATTATACGAACAATCTCGGACCAACCTTTTAAACCTCGCCTAGGCATCCCTGAGCGATTCGTCCATATCTTGTTCAAAATTTGTAATAAGGTTTCTTCGTCTTGTGTTCTCGGTAGGTGGAAAATACTTTTTCATGAATTTCTCCACTACCTGCTCCCAAGAAGTAATCTCTCCTGGTTCGAGTGAATAAGCCCATTTCTTAGCCTGATCACAGAGAGAAAATGGGGACAACGTTAGTCGAACTTCTTCAGCAGAGATGTTCGAAAACACAAAAGTATTGTAGATTTCAATAAGACTTTGGATTTAAGATCACAAAAGTATCTATTATCGCAAGATACACCCGTCATCGCAATGCATACCAGATATTATTTATGGTATCACTGACATCGCAATGCTTATCCCAAACCAAATTGATAAGACATTGCGGTGTTCATTTATAACATTCATTCACAGAATTTAAGATCAACACAAACTAAGCCTTTTAGATTTATTTAGAATCTTAAAACTCTTAGAAACGTCATATCTACTTAATTTTCTTTGTTACCTCGATAGGACAACCTTTGGTCTAAAAACAACCATCTTGTTAGAGTAGCAAGTCTAGACAAAGAGGAATAAAAAGGGCCTAGTGTTCTAAAAAAAGAAAAGAAAAAAAGAAAAGTTGCTAGTGTTGGGGTTGATGCCCTAAATCTCGTAGGGTTCTATAGTTTGTAAACCTTGTATAAACAAACTTGTATGTGATTAATAATATTTGATATTTTATTTACTTTTTCTATGAAATATGTGATATTTTAGTTGTATTAATCACAAACCAATAAACTAACATCCAAGGTTATCGTTGTAAATTAAACATGTATGTGGAGACATATAGGTGGATCATGTTTAAGTAATAACCTAAATAGTCTGTAGTATATGGATGAGGCTGGGTACCTTATCCTGGTGACACTACGAGTATGGCCTGCTTTGTAGATGTTACAAATGTTGCAAAGTGCTATAAATGATCTGATCCTCATCATTCATGTATTAGACATGCGAGCGGGGATATTCTATACAAAAGAGTTTGTATAAGACCGGACTAGGAAATGCTTAGTCTCATTATATAATGCCGTTCATTATAGAGACTTTCATTTCACTAGGATGACCATAGTTAACATGACCTTAATCCTGAGTGAGTTGTGAACTCCTGCCTATGAGGGCGGTCCTTTGATTTGTATGGGTGAGAGTGGCCAGATCATCGACTCAACAAGCCTACCATTTTGGGGATTCGTCTGACTGGGGAGCTGGGAACTCAGCTACACAAGATGAAATTCACTCCTTCCCCGATACAGGGGTTAGTAGATAAATCGCTCCCTTAAGAATTGATTCCGGGTCTTGAACAATGTGGCACCACACCCTTTCCTGGCCTGAGAGGGGTTTAGTCATAGTAGGACTATGATCTATTATTTATTAGAGGGATAAGTGGTACTTAACGAGTTAGAGGTAACTATAGGGGCAAAATGATAATTTGGCCCAACTGTACTTACGAGCAATTTGTAAAGGGTCATCGTACTATTGATTGGTTATATCCAATGGACACAGAAATATATTTGTAGTGCGAAGAGTGTAGGTGTCGGTCTGTATTGGAGTGCTCGACGGTTAACGGATGGTGGATAATGTAATTAAAGAGTTTAATTAATTATTCACGTACTGTTGGAGCTTCAAGTTACAGGTCCATAAGGTCCCCTTGGTAGCTCAAAAGGATTTAGTTAAGAATCAGTTTTTAGGTTAATTTGAATTGTTCAAATTAATAAAAAGGAATTAATTCAATTATATATGATATACTTAATATAATATATTTGATACATTATAGTTTAATTGAAGGAATAAATATTTGAATGTGATTCAATTATATTTTCTATGGAAGAGATTCATAGTTGTTAAATATAATATAAATATGATTTATATTAAATGCCATAAAATAGAGAAAAAGAACTATAGTTTTATATTGAATATGATGCAATATTAAAACTATAAGTTATAAATATAATATGATAAGTTTGTTGTCATATTTATTTATATTATTTATTATTTTGAATAATAATCATATTTTCTCTCCAACCACTTTAGTGGGTGATTAGTTGGTTTTTCACTACAAGAAAATAGTAGAACCTATACGATAGAGTTTTTCACTACACGATTGAGAAGATTCCTATATGATAATTCTTTCTCAATCGTCTTCATCCTCCAAACTCAAAAATCCCTCCTAACCAAAATAGTCAGAGCCCACAACTCCTAGACTCTTACCCTGAGAATACCGAAGGTTTCAAGTGGTTGTGTCTTCCTTTTTGGTTCATGAGATTCTTGAAGAAAATCTTCAAGTTTGCTGTTGTGTTCGAGTTCATGATAGTTCGAGGGTTTTACAAGAAGAAGTGTTCTTCAAAGGTATAATCTCTTGAACCCTATTTCTTGTTTAAAAGGCATGCTGTAATTTAACTTAGAATGCATAATCTGTATGTTTATTGTAAATTCGTGTTTTCAATCTAAATGAATTTGGACGATCTGCTTCTGCTCATGGATCTCTTTAAAACGACTTCCTTCAATTGGTATCAGAGCTAAGTTGTAGTTCTGATTCCATCCATCTCTGTATTGAAATTATTTACAGTTTTGGTGGGTTTTTGTTTCTGCATCGCATTTAACTGTTAAATGTATGTGGATGGTTGTTGATGGATGTTTCGAGGTAGTAATCTCTGTTTTTGGCTTTCTATTTAAATTACAAAAGTTAATTTGTAAGGGCCCCTATGTTTTTGGGCATGAAACTTGCAATTGAGTCTGTATTCGTTTAGTTTTGAGTCATTCGTGAAGCTTTAGAAGAAAGGTCGTAGTACGTTTCAATGGAGAAAACGAAACGATGGCCATATCATAGAGCTAAAACTAAACGATCGTTTAGATTTTGCTATGCGTTCGTGTAGAGTTTTCTTAGATGATCGGATAGCTAATGTTACGCGATCATATAGAGTTTGCTACACGATCGTGTTGCGTTGGTTGCATGATTGCGTAGGCGCTCGATGGGTAGACGATCGCGCAGTATATGATACTTGGCACAAGGTATGCGTGCTAAACGATCGTGTAGACTATCATGCTCATCGCATAGTAATTAGCTACAAGATCGCATAGTATACAATACTCGATGCACGCTACACGATTGGGTAGACTATCATGCTCATCGCATAATAATTAGCTACATGATCGCATGGTATGCGATACTCAATGCACGCTGCATGATCGTGTGGACTTTCATGCTCATCTCATAATCAAAAGCTGCGTGATCGCTTATACACGATCGTCTATACTCGACACTTTTTACTTGACAATCAGGAGATTGCTACACGATCAAGCTGCAAGGGTTCTTTGTGGAGTGGTCCAAGCCGAGCGGTTCAAGATCCAATTCACATGTTCCGAACTTGTGGACTCAACTTTTGTAATAGTTTAGCCTTTTAATTTTTTATTTTGAGATTATTTATCCCGGTCCATCAACTTTAATTAAATATGCATGTGATGTATGTTTATTTTATATGCCATAATGTATATCATATAGTTTTAAAACCTACCATAAGTTATGCAATTTATTTTTCATGCATCATTTTATATTATAAGTGTTATAATATATTAGAGTGCATGATTTAAATTACATAAAGCATGTTGATGCATCATATAATATATTGTAAGTGTTATAATATATGTATGCATGCATTATTGCATATGAATGCATCATTTATATTATAAATGTCATAATATAAGGTTGAATGTTTGTATGGAATGTATGCTATATTTTAGTTCATTATTTGTTTATATAAAAGTTATATATTAATAATGAATGAACATTGCATGAAGCATGACATTACATTAGGTTAATTTATAATTATTATAAATAACTTATTTATGTCTAACTAGCAATGTTACTTGGTTTTAATTGTTTCATTTCTTATAAGTGTTATAATACATGAAATTAGAATTAAAATCAATAATAAAGAGTTGCATGCAAACCTTAGACTTTAATCATTTTTTAAAAGTGTTTTAAAATTTGATTGAGATAGACCTAAGTTCATGTTTCTAATAAGATTAGAAATCTAAGTTTAATCTTTTAAATAGGTTTAATAGGATTAAATTGATTCCTCATAAAGATAAAATATGTAACAAATGTATCTATGAGAGACCTTTTGTTTAAGGATGGTTCTGGCTAGGCTGGGGTACTTAAGTCGATGAAATGTCACACCCCTACATGGGAACCTACCTGGAAAGATCAATTAGATGGATTTGTTACATGCATGCAAATTTGATGAAAGTCTGTTAAAGAGTTTAATAAGACTTGAATCAAAGTTGTTTAATCATCAAAAGCAAGTATTGTTTTTGAGCAAATTAAACAAATCACTTAGATAAAATCAATAGCCGGATTTTCTAAGTTTACGAACCTAGGTAGAACATTCAGTGGGAGGAAAATGGAGTATATGATACTTCACTTTAACCTCTCCATATATCTCCATAAAAGTTCACACTGTGAGATCTATCCTCGGCCTTGAGGCACCATGGGTGTCCCCTACGGGTGGCATTTGGGTAGGTCAATACCAAGGTAAATGGAGAGCGTGTTCATAGTAAGTGGGAGCGAGACGTGTGACAACATGTCCCTCGGTCTCTCTCATTAGGTTGGATAAAGTTTTATGCATCGCCTCATGGCATCGTGGGTGTCCTCCTAAAGGATGGCAGTTTTACATAACTCTTTATTTGATCTCCAGAAATAGATAGGATTGCTTTAATCTATTGTTCTAATAAGCTTTTCCCTAAGGTTGGCTCATTACGACGGGACTCTAGGACCTAAAATGAGGGGTTACACTTACATAGAATTGTTAAAGACGTTAACAAATTCTGAATCAAACAATGGTGACTATTAGATTTAGTTACAAGGAGTTATTTTTGTCTAATGGTTGAGAATGTCTTATTTCAGTGAAGGGGCACTTGATCACCCTACGGTGACTTTTGTCCTACCTCACTGAAGCATCATTGCAAAATAGATGTAACTTATGGTACACTAGACTATTTTGTTAAAACATAATTGGTTTTATAAAACTTGTTTAATGCAAGTAGACTTAATTAAGTTTGTTTTATTTCAGCAATTATATTATGGCTACTGCGACTCTTAGCTTACTTGCTGCCGACAAACTAACTGGTGAGAATTACACTAGTTAGAAAAATATAATTAACACGACTTTAATCATCAGTGATCTCTGATTCGTCCCGATGGAGGAATGTCCTCCCATTCCAGCTCCTACTGCTCCTCAAAATGTTCGAGAAGCTTATGAGGAATGGACAGGGTGAACGAGAAGGTCTGAGCGTACATCTTGTCCAACCTTAACGAAGTTTTGGCTAAGAAGCATGAGCCCATGGTCACTGTACGTGAGATCATGGAGTCCTTGCGGGGAATGTTTGGACAACCATCTGCACAGCTCAGACACGACATTCTCAAGTACATCTTCAACTCATGGATGCAAAAGGGGTCATCTGTTCGAGAACACATTCTAAACATGATGATCCACTTCAATATGACTGAGATGAACGGGTCGAGCATCGATGAGGCCAACCAGGTTAGCATAATTCTTGAATTTTTACTAGACAGCTTCCTTTATTTCTGTAGTAATGTTGTTCTAAACATGATTGACTACAACCTTACTACTCTGCTCAACGAGTTGCAGACATTTCAATCCTTGTTGAAAAGCAAGGAGAAGAAGGGTGAAGCAAATGTTGCTTCATTATATAAAATATTCCACAAAGGTTCGACCTCTGGAACTAAGTTTGCACCTTCTTCATCTGGCACCAGAAAGTGGAAAAAGAAAAAAGATGGTAAGGGGAAGGCACCTGCTAACCCATAAGTCACTGCTCCAAGGGATAGACAGCCAGTGAGGGTTGACAAGGGAAAATATTTCCATTGTAACCAGAACGGGCACTGGAAGAGAAACTGTCCCAGATAGTTGGCAGAGAAGAAGAAGACCAAACAAGGTAAATGCAATTTGCTTGTTTTAGAGACTTGTTTAGTGGAAAATGATGATTCTGCCTGTTTGTTCTTTATTTCAGGGAATTAGTTCCTGGCGGCAGCTTGGTGCTGGTGAGATGACGATGCGAGTTGGAACCAAGCACGTCGTTTCAGCTGTGGCAGTGGAAGGTCTCCGATTAACTTTACAGAACAAATTTCTCATTTTGAATGATGTATTTCTTGTTCCTGATTTAAAAAGGAACTTAGTGTTTGTAAAGTGTCTGTTAGAATGTAAATATCAACTTCAGTTTTCTTATAATAAAGTGTTTATTACTAAGAATGGTGCTGATATATGTTCTGCACAACTGGAAAATAATTTGTACGTGCTAAGGTCGTTAGCAACAAATGCCCTCCATAACATAGAGATGTTTAAAACTGTTATAATTCAAAAGAAGCGACTTAGAATTTCTCCTAAAGAAAATGCCCAACTTTGGCACCTAAGATTAGGACACATTAATCTCAATAGGATTGAGAGGTTGGTGAAGAATGAACTTCTAAGCGAATTAGAAGAAAATTCTTTACCTGTGTGTGAGTCATGCCTTGAAAGCAAAATGACTAAAAGGCTTTTTACTCGAAAAGGTCATAGGGCCAAAGAGCCTATAGAGCTAGTCCATACAGACCTTTGTGATTCGATGAATGTAAGAGCCAGGAGAGGTTATGAATATTTCATCACCACCATTGATGAATATTCTAGGTTTGGGTACGTTTATTTAATGCAACAGAAGTCTGAATCTTTTGAAAAGTTCAAAGAATTCTAGGCTGAAGTTGAAAACGCATTAAATAGAACGATTAAAACACTTCGATCTGATTGATGTGGATAATTTTTGGATTAATCTTTTCAGAACTATTTAATAGAACATGGAATAGTTTCCAAACTCTCAAATCCTGGTACACTTTAGCAAAATGGTGTATCAGAGAGGAGAAATCGAACCCTGTTGGACATGATTTCGTCTATGATGAGTTACGTTTCCTTACCTGACTCGTTTTGGGGTTATGTAGTAGAGACTGCAACGTATATCCTAAACTGTGTTCCCTCTAAGAGTGTTGCTAAAACACATTTGGAGTTATAGAATGGTCGTAAAGCTAGTTTACACCATTTTAGAATCTGTGGTTGCCCAACACATGTGCTTGAGGCCAACCCTAAGAAACTGGAACCACATTCAAGGTTATGCCTATTTGTAGGCTATTCCAAGGAAATGAGAGGTGGTTATTTCAATGATCCTAAAGAAAGCAAAGTATTTGTATCACACATGCTCCTTTTCTTAGAAGGACCACATAAGAGAGCACAGACCCAAAAGTAAAATCGTGTTGAATGAACTTTCCAAAGAAACTACCGAATCTTCAACAAGAGTTGTTGAAGAGCCTGGTACCTTAACAAAAGTTGTTGAAGTAGGTTCATCTAGTAGGTCAAATCCACTTCAAATGTTAAAGGAACCTCGACGTAGTAGGAGGGTTACGAACCCACCTATTCGTTATATAAGTTTAACTGAAATACTAGCTATGGTAGTTGATGGTGAGGTTGAGGATCCATTGTCTTCTAAGAAGGAAATGGAGGATGTTGACAGAGATGAATGGATCAAAGCCATGGATCTCAAAATAGAGTCTTTATACTTCAATTCAGTTTGGGTTCTTGTAGATCAACCTGATGGGGTTAAACCTATAGGTTGTAAATGGATCTACAAGAGGAAATAGGGTGCTGATGAGAAGGTGCAAACCTTCAAGGCTAGACTGGTGGCAAAGGGTTATACCCAGGTAGAGGGAGTCGACTATGAGGAGACTTTCTCACCTGTTGCCATACTGAAGTCTATCCGGATCCTCCTATCCATTGCCTCATATTATGACTATGAGATATGACAAATGGATGTCAAGACTGCTTTTTTGAATGGCAATCTTGAGGAGACGATTTATATGGTGCAGCCCGAGGGATTCATAGTCCAATGTCAAGAGCAAAAGGTTTGCAAGCTTAATCAGTCCATTTATGGACTGAAACATGCATCTCAATCTTGGAATATAAGATTTGATACTGCAATTGTTGGATCGATATGGCAACCCTAGAGGAGGGTGAATAGGGTTTAATTAAACTTTTTTTTTTAAATTAACCCAATTAAACTAATTAATACACTTTTTATAAATAATAAGAAAAATTCAATTTATGCAACAAATAAGATGACAAAAATGTAATAATTTAATTCTATCAAATTTTAGCAAATAAATAAGAACAAACTAAAACATACAATAAATTGCTTAAATTAATTGCAAAAATAAAAAGGAAAGAGTTAGAGAAGAAGACACCGTAATTTTTATAATGGTTCGGTCAAACTCGACCTACTCCACTCCCCAAGTGCCTCATGAGAATTTGAATAAAATCTTTCCGACTCTTTCCACGGATTAGAGCCCAACCGTTACACCACCGCTCCTTTTACGGGTTCAAGAGTAAACCTGATCCTTTTCACGATTTAGGATCAAACCGTTACAAATGTTGGAATTTTTTAAGAACACAATATAACTCTCACTAGAGTAGATTTACAAGTTTAAACACTCAACAAGTTTATCCTCACAATACAATAACACTCTTAAGAATAAGATGAAAAGAAAAAAAAATTGGAAACATAGAGAGAGCAACAATAGAACTTTTGAGTTTTGGAGGATTATGAAATGTAAAATTTGGAGAGGAGGATGGTTTATATAGAGATGGAAAAATTTTTAGAAACCACAATTAATTTTGGACCATTGAATTTTGGAAAAAAAATCAACGGTGGAGATTTTAAACTAAACTAGTCGTTAGATACAAACAAAATATAATATTAAATTCCTTTTCTTTTGAAATTCATTTTCTTTTTAAAATTAATCCAAAAATTAAAAAAAAAACCATGTGTCAAAAACTAGCCGTCAAACATAAAATAATATTAAATTCATTTTCCTTTTAATTCATTTTCTTTTTAAATTCATTCTCTTTAAAGTCAATCCAAAAATAAAAACATACCATGTGTAAAAAACTAGCCGTTAGACACAAACATAAAATAATATTAAATTTATTTTCCTTTTAAATTTCTTTTAAATTTCAATTTTTTTTATATTTTAAATCAATCCAAAAATCAAAAGTCTATCATATGTTAATCTCTTAATGATCCACCATTCAACCAATATGCTGCCACATGTCTACATGTAGATGGTCTGGTTATGCCAAGTCATCCACCATGGTATTTTCTCTATAAACTTGTTTCGGTCATATCGTCTTCGTTTTAGCTCCGATTTGAGTGATTCAAGAGGTGTTGGAATCGTTGTTCCGAGCTCTACGCTATGGACGTATTAAACACTAAGATTTTCAGTAATTAAAAATTGAGTTTGTTATCATCAAAACATTGATTAATTAATTAATTAAAATTAATTAATTTGAGATTAAGGGCCAAAACGACAACAACAATCAAATCTTATGGCTTTGATAAGAACATTGATGAGCCTTGTGTATACAACAAGATCATTAATAGTTCAGTAGTTTTTCTAGTGTTGTATGTAGATGATATCCTACTGATTGGAAATGATGTAGGTTTACTGACTACAATTAAGAACTGGCTAGCGACCCAATTCCAAATGAAAGATTTTGGAGAGGTTCAGTTTGTTCTTGGTATTCAGATCTTTCGAGATAGAAAGAACAAAATGCTATCACTATCTTTGGCGTCATATATTGACAAAATGCTTGTTAAGTATTCGATGCAGAACTCAAAAAGGGCCTATTGCCTTTCAAGCATGGAGTTACTTTGTTTAAGGAACAGTGTCCTAAGACACCTCAAGAGGTTGAGGATATGAGACAGGTCCTATATGCATCTGTCGTGGGCAGTTTGATGTATGTAATGTTATGTACCAGACTTGACATCTGCTATGCAGTGAGGATAGTCAGTAGATATCAGTGTAATTCAGGTTAGATCACTGGACATCCGTCAAGAACATCCTCAAGTATTTATGGAGAACGAGGGACTATATGCTTGTGTATGGTTCTAAGGATTTGATCCTTACAAGATACACAGAGTCTGATTTCCAAACTGATAGGGATTCTCAAAAATCCACTTCAGGATCAGTGTCCACTCTTAACGGAGGGGTAGTTGTATAGCGAAGCACCAAGCAAGGGCTTGTGAAGCTACTATAATCCAGGTTAGATCACTAGACTCCATCATAGAGGCTGAGTATGCAGCGACTTGTGAAGCTACTATGGAGGCCGTTTGGCTCAGAAAATTTTTGAATGATATGGAAGTTATTCCAAACATATCAAAGCCCATCACATTTTATTCTGATAATAATGGTACTGTGACTAATTCCCGTGAGCCTAGGAGTCGTAAGTGCAATAAGCACATAGAGCGGAAGTATCATCACATCAGAGAGATGGTGCATCGAGGGGACGTGATTGTCACGAAGATAGCTTCTGAGCACAATGTTGCTGATTCGTTTATGAAGACCCTCACGGCTACAGTGTTTGAAGGTCACTTGCAGAGTATGGGTCTACGGAACAGACTACGGCTGAACTAGGGCAAGTGGAAGATCTTGTACTGGGCGTGTTATGCCCTAGTTTATTGTTTTGTGAACTTGTATTTTCTTATCTTGTACACCCCACTAGCTTTAGGATAAGTGGGAGATTGTTGGGTTGATGCCCTAAATCTCGAGGGCCTTATAGTTTGTAAACCATGTATAAACAAACTTTTATGTGACTAATAATATATGATATTTTTATTCATTTTTTCTATAACATATGTTATATTTTAGTTGCATTAACCACAAACCAATAAACGAACATCCAAGGTTATTGTTGTAACTTAGACATGTATGTGGAGACATATAGGTGGATCATGTTTAAGTAATAACCTAAATCGTCTGTAGTATATGGATAATGCTGGGTACCTTACCTTGGTGACACTATAAGTATGACCCGCTTTGTAGATATTACAAATATTGTAAAATGCTACTAAGATCTTGATCACTCATGTATTAGACATGCGAGCGGGATATTCTATACAAATGAGTTTGTATAAGATCGGACCACGAAATGTTAGTCTCATTATATAACACCGTTCATAATAGAGACTTTCATTTCACTAGGATGACCAAAGGTTACATAATCTTAATCCTTAGTGAGTTGTGAAGTCCTGCCTATGAGGGCGGTCCTTTGATTTGTATGGGTGAGAGTGGCCAGATCTCTGACTCAACAAGCCTACCATTTTGGGGTTTCGTCTAATTGAGGAGTTGGAACTCAGCTACATAAGATAGATTTCACTCCTTCCCGATCAGGAGTAAGTAGATAAATTGCTCCTTTAAGGGCTGATTCCAGGTCTTGAACAATGTGACGTCACACACTCTCCTAGCCCGAGAGGGGTTTAGTCATAGTGGGACTATGATTTATTGTTCATTAGAGGGATTAATGGAACTTAAGGAGTTAGATGTAACTATAGAGGCAAAACGGTAATTTGGCCCAACTGTACTTACGAGCAATTTGTGAAGGATCATCGTATTATTGATTGGTTATATTCAATGGACACAGAAATATATCTGTAGTGCGAAGAGTTCAGCTATCAGTCTTTAGTGGAGTGTCCGACAGTTAATGGATGGTGGATAATGTAATTAAAAAGTTTAATTAATTATTCACGTACTATTGGAGCTTCAAGCTACAGGTCCATAAGGTCCCCTAGGTAACTCAAGAGGATTTAGTTGAGAATCAGTTTTTGGGTTAATTTGAATTGTTCAAATTAATAAGAGGGAATTTAATTATATATGATAAAATTGTTATAATGTATTTGATACATTATAGTTTAATAGGAGGAAAGAAATATTTGAATGAGATTCAAATAATTGTTAATTTTAATATAAATGTGATTTATATTAAATGCAATAAAATAGAGAAAAAGAACTATAGTTTATATTGTATATGATGCAATATTAAAACTATAGATTATAAATATAATATGATAAGTTGGTTATCATATTTATTTATATTAATTATTATTTGAATAATAATCCCTTTTTTCTCTCCAACCATCGTCCAAACCATCAAAGTGGCATTTTGCGGCAAATGGGATAAAAGAAATGTATTTTCTATTTTTTTTCCCAAACAAGACAACATGAAAAGGAGAGAGTCTATACGATAGTCTTATACACTACACCATTGAGAAGCTTTCTATACAATAGTGTGTTCCTCAATCTTCTTCCTCCTCCAATGTCAAAAATCCCTCCTTACCAAAATAGTTAGAACCTATAACTCATGAGTTCTCACCCTGAGAATACCGAGGACTCCCTATGGTTGTATCTTCAAACTTTTGGTTCGAGATTTCTTGAAGAGGGTCTTCAAGTTTGTTGTTGTTTGTTAAGTTCATGACAGTTCAAGGGTTTTACAAGAAGAAGTATTCTTCAAAGGTATAATCTCTTGAACTTTTTTCTTTCTTAAAGAGCATGCTGTAATTTTTTCTTAGAATGCATAATCTGTATGTTTACTGTAAATTCGTGTTTTCAATCTAAATGAAATTTGGACAATCCGCTTCCGCTCATGGATCTCTTGTAAACGAGTTCCTTCATTTTGCCTTTAAGGCATGACTCACACACAGGTAAAGAATTTTCTTCTAAGTCACTTAGAAGTCCATTCTTGGCTAGTCTCTCAATCCTATTGAGATTTATGTGTCATAATTTTAGGTGTCAAAGATGGGCATTTCTTTTCGGAGAAATTTTAAGTCTTTTATTCTGAGTTACCATAGTTTTAAATAGTTTAGTATTTAGGAGGGCTAGAGTTGCTAAAGGTCTTAGCACATAAAGATTATCTTCCAGCTTAGCAGAACAAATTTCTATACCATTCTTATACATAAACGTTTTATTCACAAAAAAATTAAAAAAAATAAAAAATAGAATATTTTTGTTCAATCAAACACTTTCCAAAAAGTAAGTCGAAGTCCTCCCACTGCCACAGTTGAGATGATGTGCCCAGTTCTAACATGTATCGTCATCTCCCCAGCCTCTAGTTGCCGCTAGGAACTAATTCCCTGAAATGAAAAACAAACATGGTTAATGGTACCTGAATCTATTATGCAGGTTGGATCGTCATTTTCCACTAAACAAGTCTCCAAAAAAAGTAAATCATATTTACCTTGCTTGGCCTTCTTGTTTTCTGCCTAGTATTTAGGACAATTCCTCTTTCGGTGTCTCTCATGGTTGCAATGAAAACATATTCTCTTTGCAGCCTTGGCCTTTTTGGGCTTCTGGGTAGCAGCTCGTGGGTTTACTTTCCCCTTTCCACCTTTCTTCTTCTTCCACTTTTTAGTGCTTGAAGAAGAAGGCACAAACTTAGGTCAAGAGGTCAAACCACTGTAGAACTTCTTAGAGGATGAAGCAACATTTGCCTCACCCTTCTGTTCCTTAGTTTTCATCAAGGATTTGAAAGTTTGTAGCTCATTGAGCAAAGTGGTTAGTTTGTAATCAATCATGTTTATAATAACGTTGCTAACTGTAGGAAAATTTCATGTAAAGATTAGAATATGAAGCTAACCTGACTGGCTTCATCGATGACAAACCCATTGATCTCTACCACGTTGAAGTGGACCATCATGTTGAGAACGTGTTCTTTAATATATGCCCTTTCTTGCATACATGCATTGAAGATGTTTTTCAGAGTGTCATGTCTAAGTTATGCAGACGGTTATCCGAACATCCTTCACAGGGACTCTATGATCCCATGGGCAGTGATCATGGACTCATGCTTCTTGGCCAAGACTTCAGAAAGGCTTGCCAAGATATACATTCGGGCCTTCTCATTTGCCTGTATCCAATGCTCATATGTCTCCCGAATGTTTTTAGGAGCACTTTGAGCAGAAACAAGAGGACAATCCTCTATAAGGACAAATCTCAGGTCATCGATGATTAATACTATGTTGATTGTGTTTTTCTATGTTGTGTGATTTTCACCGGTAAGTTTATCGATGGCGAGTAAATTTATTGTTGCGGAAGTCATTATGAATATACTGAAACATACAATTTATTTAAATTAATATTCAAGCATTACCCATTTGAAAAACCAATCAAATTTAGCAAAAAAATATAATGCACCTTATGTGACATTTATTTTGCAATGATGTTTCAGTGAGACAGGGTAAAAGCCACCGTAGGTGATCAGGTACCTCTTCATTGAAATGAGACCATCTCAACCAATATACAGAACAACTTCTTGTTACTGTAAATATCAGCCACCATTATTCGATCCAAAAGCTGTTAACTTGCTTAACATTTTCTTGTAAGTGTAACCCCTCATTTTAGATTCTAGAGTTCTGCACCAATGAGCTAATCGTAGGAAAAAATCGATTGGGGCAAAAACTAAAGCAATCCTATCCATTTCTAGAGTTTGAGTTAAAAGTCATGCATAAATGCCATCTGTAGGTGGACACAAGTAAAGGTGTCTTGAGGCAGAGTATGAAAATTTTCTACAAACTACTAAGAGAGATTGAGGGATATGTTGACACACGTCCCACTATCACTTACTATAAACGCTGTCTCCATTCACCTCAGTATTGACCTATACAAACACGTCCCATAGGGGGACACAAGCAAAGGTGTCTCAAGGTCAAGTATAGATCTCACAGTGTGAACTTATAGGGAGATACATGAAAAAGAAAAAAATGAGTATCATATACCACATTTTCCTCCCACTGAGTGTTTTACCTAGGATTAATTTAGCTTAGAAAAATACGGCTAATTATTTTACTAAGTGATTGCTTAAATTTACCCAAAAGTAATACTTACTTTGGATAATTAAACAACTTTTATTAATATTCATTAAACACTTTAATAAACCTTAATCAATAATTGCATGCTTGTAGCAAATCTATGTAATTCACTTTTTCAGGTCAATTCTTAGGTAGGGGGTATTCTGTTTCCGTCAGCTTAAATACTCCAGCCTAGACAGAATTAACCTTAGACAAAAGGTCCCTTATAGATGCATTTGCTACAAATTTAATCTTTTATTAAAATCAATTTAATCATATTGAATTCATTAAAATATTAAACTTATTTCTAATCTCATTAGAAATGTGATCTTAGGTCTTTGTGAATCATGTTTTAAAACTATATTAAAAAATGATTTTAATCTTAGGTCTATGTAAACCAGTTCAAAACAGGTGAACCGTGTCTTCAATTGCACGAATCAGGCCACCCAAGACTCGAAACGGCCTCAAATTACTTGAACCAAACAAACCGGATGCGAACCAACTGCAACTCGAATCAAACCGCATGCAAACCAGAAAATATTTTTTTGTCTCGAAGCATTGCAACACTATGACTTAGTGTTGCAACGCTATTGTATAGTAGCCACTATGCATTTGCGAATTCCTTCGATTTTCCTTCGATTTGGCCTCGTTTTCTCCTTAAATCCACCGAAAAACTCACAAATGACTCAAGACTAAAGAGTTACATACTCTATCACATTTAATGCCCAAAATCAAAGAGCCCTTACAAACCAATTTGTAAAACTAAAGCGAATGCAACCCCGTAAACATCCAAAAATTGCAAACATTCACAAATTCATTCATCATATGAACAAATTTTTACAAAATGCAAACCCACCATACAATTGTAAAATCAATTGTTGAAAATTAAAATTTGGGACCAAAAACATACTAATTGAAGGAACCTTGAGGTCCATTGTAGAAGCGGGATCGATCCCAAATTTTATTTTCACAAAATTGAAAATTTACAGTACAAAAATAATAGAAAAAAAAATACAGCATGTTTCTTTAAAAAGTAGAGAGAGAGGGCTAGATTTGACCTACCCTTAAAGATACCAAAACTTTCACGAACTCCCCTCTCTAAAAGGATCACGAACGATAAAACCAAAGGGCACCACCACAAGAATTACCTCTATATTCTTTTGGGATGAGAATTTATCAGAAGTGTGTGGGCTCTGATTTCTTTTGGGAGAAGGGAAGAAAAAATACGTAATATTGAGAGAGAAAAGAGGGGAAACTCCCATATTAATTTGAAAAAATTAATATAATAATATTAAAAATAATTTAATAATTTATTAATATATATATATTAAACTATATGTTATATAAAATATAATACATAACTTATAGTTTTATATTGTATGAAATACGATATAGCCTATAGTTTTAACTCTTTCAACCATTTGTGGTATTTAATATAAATCACATTTATACTAAATTTAATTTATGAATTTCATCCGTATAATTATTATTTGAATCCTATTTTAAATATTTATTTCATTTCAACTAAATTTATATATTATTATGTATCAAATTCATTATATTATTTATATCACATATAATTAATTTAAATTATATCACATATAATTAATTTCCTCAACTAATTTGAACAATTCAAATTAATCCAAAATTAATTCTCAATAATCCCAGTTGAGCTATAGAGGGGACCTTATGGATTTGTAGATTAAAGCTCCAGTGGTACTTGAATAATTAATTAAACTCCTTTAATTAAATTATCCAACATCCATTAACCGACAGATGCACTCTTCGCACTACAGATATATTTTTATGTCCATTGGATATAACCAGTCAACGGTGCGATGACCCTTCATAAATTGCTCGTAAGTATAGCTGGACAAAACCTACCGTTATGTCTCTGTAGTTACATCTAACTTCTTAAGTACCACTGATCCCTCTAATGAACAACCATTGATACCATTAACAATGGTAATGAGTATGTAACAACTCTTGAAGTTGTTGAGTTTGAACTTTAGGTTCAATAATGGGACTTCAATGTTGTCTTGTTCTATAATTGGTTCAATAGTGAAGTCAGGAATAAGAGCCTGAACATCATTTATAGCCAAATTAAGAAAATAAACTAATTCCTCTTCAAAGAAAACTTTGCTTATGTTATCTTCCCCCCAAACTCAATATCCTTGAGGAATCTAGTATTTCCCATCTCAAACAATGATCTAGAAGTGGGATCATATTAAGACCTCGAGAGCACTCAGAATATCCAACAAGATAGCAGCTAATAGTTCTCGAGTCCAATTTTCTTTCGTTAGGCAAGCCTTGGCTGGACAACTCTAGGTGTGAAGATGCCTAATACTAGGCTTCTTTTTTATCCACAACTCATAAGGTGTTTTAGCTACTGCTTTACTAGGTAGTCTATTAAGCATATATGTTGCAATCTTTAGTGTCTCACTCCAAAGGGATTCTAGTAGAGAAGAATGACTAATCGTACTTGTTACCATATCCTTAAGGGGGTGCTTGGCTCACCAACATGAGTTGAGTTGAGTTGGTATAATATATTAACTCATTGTTTAGCCCACCAACTTTAACTGTTGATGGAGTTGAGTTGGAATATCTTACCAACTCACCCTAACTCTCCCTTCTTCCCATGTTTTCAATGACCCCACCCATCGTTTACTGTCACACTCCGAGAACTAACTCCGAGCTCCAACAACCACCTTCGATGACAACTCCAACGACCAACTTTAGGCTCCGACAACCACCTTTGATGACAATTCTGAAGGAACTCGTATTGAAGAAGATCCTTGAGTGGAAGCGGATCGTCCAAATTCCAGTTTTATTAAAAAATATATAAATTACAGTAAATATATAAGATATGCATTCATAACAAATTACAATATACTTTTAACAAGGAAAACAGGTTCAAGAGTATCACCTTTGAAGAACATTTCTTCATGTAATTCCCTCGAACAATCACGAGCCTCAAACACAGCAACCTCTTGAAGACTTTCTTCAAGAACTTCTCGAACCAAACAAAGACATAACCACAACGAGCCTTTGGTATTCTCAGGATGAGAATCCAGGAGTGGTGGGCTCTGAATATTTTGGTTAGGAGGAATTGTTTGAGTTTGAAGGAAGAAGATTGAGAGAACGCACAAAACGTTTCTGCAAAACTCAATCATTCAGTAACGTGTAATCGTCTAGAGGAAGAAAAGAAAACAGTTTTCTTTTATCCTTTTTGCCACAAAAACCAATAACCACCCACTAAGGTCATTGGAGAGAAAATATAATAGTTATTATTCAAAATAATATAAATAATATAAACAAATATGATAACTAACTTATCATATTACATTTATATTAAACTATATGTTATATCAAATATAACATATAACCTATAGTTAATATTGTATCATGTACAATATAAACTATAGTTTCTTTTCTCTATTTTATGATATTTAATATAAATTATATTTATATTAAACTTAACGACTATGAATCATATTCATAGAAAATACATTTGAATCCCATTCAAATATTTATATCCTCCTATTAAAAAATAATGTATCAAATGCATTATAACAATTATATCATATATAATTGAATCAATTTAATTATATCATATATAATTAAATCCATCTTATTAATTTGAACAATTCAAATTAACCCAAAAACTGATTCTCAACTAAATCCTTTTGAGCTACCAAGGGGACCTTATGGACATGTAGCTTGAAGTTCCAACGGCAGGCACTGCCCTAAAGACCGACAGATGTACTCTTTGCACTATAGATATATTTATGTGTTCATTAGATAGAACAATTCAACAATACAATGATCTTTCACAAATTACTCGTAAATACAGGTGGGTCAAATTACCGTTTTGCCTTATGTAGTTACATAAAACTCCTTAAGTACCACTGATCCTCTAATGAACAATACATCATAGTCCCACTATGACTAAACCTCTCTCAAGCCAAGAGAGGGTGTGGTGTCACATTGTTCAAGACCTGGAATCAACCCTTAAGAGAGCAATTTATCTACTTACCCTTGCTTTGGGGAAGGAGTGAATTTTATCTTGTGTAGCCGTGTTCCCAATGTTGGGTTTTATGTCCTAAAACTCATGGTTTGTAAACAAAATAACTTATTCTGAAAATTCAATAAATTGTTATTTAATATATTGTTTTTTAGAAATCCAATAAACCTAAGTCCTTTGACTATTATATGAGTACTTGAACTTTATGTGGAGACATACAAGTAAATCAGGTTCGAGTAAATAGTTAAAATGATCTATAGTATATGAATAAGATTGGATGCCTTATTCTGGTAATACTATTGGATGCGGCCTACTCTGTAGTTGTTAGAAAGAGTTGTAAAATGCTACAAACGAAGTGATTCTAATTCGTTCATGTTGGAACATGAGGAGTGGGGGTGTCCTGTGCAAATGAGTTTTGTACGAGATCGGACCACGAAACTAGTCACTCTTACTTTATAACGCTGTTTACTGTTTAAGACTGACTATTTCAAAGCGATGCCCTAGATAACTTGACCTTAATCCTAAGCTAACTGATAACTTGTAGAAATATAAGTTATGGTGACTCAAAAGTTGGAACAATTAGGGTCTTTAATGATAAAATCTCATAATTATTAGAGAAAACGCATGGAATTACTCGAACACTATCAAACTAATACAAAAGAATGTATATTACTAAAATACTGCGGTGCTAACACATGATATTGCAAGATTTCAGCAAAGATTCTAAGTGTCGCAGGCAATGTCAAACACATGGGCATGCGTCGGAGGGATTCAACGCAAGGAAGATTCATTGATTCAGGCTGTTTGTGTCAAATCACCACTTCCAAGCATGGGCATCTGTAGCTGACGGCTTCTGAAAAGCATCTGAGTGTCTCAAAACTACTGCGGTGCTAAGGTTGTTTGTGACTCAAAACTTGTTCGTTGAATTCGTGATGTGAGCTTAAGAGTGTATTGTGTAAAGTAATTGGTAAAATAAGTGTAAATGTGAATGATGCGTTGATGCGTTTCTGATGCATTAGTGATGCGTTAGTGATGTGCAATAGGACGCATGACACTCCTCGATAGGCGTTCAAGTTTTCTTGAATCAGATCCAAGTATAAATCCAACTCAGGTTCCTGGTAAGTCTAGAGTCGAACTCAGGGATTCAGATTAAAGCTAATGCAGACCTTGCGTTGTAGCTATTGTAGAAATATCCTAAGTGAATGCAGAAATGAGTTATTTACACTAAGCTGCCGTGTATGTGCAAGAAGATACAAAAGGGTCAAGTAGAAAATAAGGGGTCGTGTGAAAATGGAGTTTAATGCAGGGGATATGCGTCAATCTAAGTTAGATGTACATGAACAAGAATATGATGCGGATGAGATGATTTGTTTATCTCTGTTTATGCGTTAGACTTCTATTCGGCACTTCTCTAGGATGTATGCGTTAGTCACAGGATGCAATAAAACACTAGTGCATTTATCTCTAGATGTATCAAGCATTTCTAACTTAATGCTGGCTTTCTTATTCTCTCAAATAATTCAAGCTAAAGTGGCTTTTACCAAGTGATTTAGTTGGCTTAAGCATTTAGAATTGGATTTTGCATGAAGTAATAGATGCATCTAACATAAAGTAAGAAATAAACAGTGGCGAAGTAAGATAGATCAAATATGAGAATTTATAAAGAAACTGATTTTCTTTACAAAACCAATACTCAATCAGATGAGATGACGAAAATGATAAGTCAGATGAAATGAAAGGAGTCAAGCCACAAAGTACAATCTTTTGTCCTCTTTGGCTCAATTCTAATTCGTGTACAACCACTTGTAGAAGAAAATGGAAGAAAGTTCTCTCTCGAGCTCAGCTTTATCCACTCCTTGATCGACGGTGGTGGTGGTTCTCTTCCCTCTCGTATTCTTCTCGTGACCACAACACAGCTTTAAAGTCTCAAAATTTCAGAATTATATAATGAGCTAAAGATCTCTTCATCTAGTGGGATTTCTTCTATTTATAGGCATCGGTCTTCTCCAACTTGATGATAAGGCAGCATTAAATTCCATACCCTGGTCAGCCTTCTGACACTCAAATGCTTTTCAGATGCCGCCAGCTGCAGATGCCCATGCTTGCAAGTGGTGATTTGACACAAACATCCTGAATCAATGAATCTTCTTTGCGTTGAATCCCTTCGACGCATGCCCATGTATTTGACATTGCCTGCGACACTTAGAATCTTTGTTGAAATCCTGCAATATCATGCGTTAGCACCGCAGTATTTTAGCAATAAACATTCTTTTGCATGAGTTTGATAGTGTTCGAGTAATTTTATGCGTTTTCTCTAAAAATGATGAGATTTTATCATTAAAGACCCTAATTGTTCGAACTTTTGAGTCAGAATAACTTGTATTTCTACAAGTTATCACTAACTATGAACTCCTGTTTTTTTGGGGATTATCCTTTGATCTACAAACGGTGAGAGTAGACCAACTGTCTCTGCTCAATAAGCTTCCTATTTTGGGGATAAGACCGGATGAATAACGGGGAACATAAGGTGGAAGACGGAATTCACTCCTACCCGATTAGGGTTAGTAGAGAGGTTGTTCCATTCAAATGTTGATTCTGGGTCTTGAACAAGAGGCCAGAGGGATTCGATTTGTTGATTGGATCACAAATCAATTGTTCATTAAGGGATTAGTGGGACTTAAGAAATAAGAGGTAAATTCGGGAGTAAAACAGAGTTTCGACCTAGCCGTTATCATGAGCAACCTGTGAAGGGTTAAGTTACTAATCATGGTTATATTGAGTAGACATAATATATCTACAGTGAAAGGAGTTCAGCTATGGGCTTTAGTGGAATCACCATTAGTTAACGAATAGGGGTTGGTTCGGTCTAATGAGTTTAGCTGATTAATCTCGAATCGTTGGAGCCCATGATCTGTAGGTTCGCAAGGTCCCCCTACTAGCTTGTAAATGGATTAGCTCTAGAGTAGCTTGATAAGTTAATTTGAAGTGTTGAAATTAGAATTAAATGAAATTGGGGAAATTATATTTAAATATGATTTAAATATTTGAAGATGGATTTGTGTAAAAAATTAATTTAAAATTTGATATTAAATTAATTAGAATTATTTAAATTGTTTAAATAATTATTTATTAATTTTATTAAGAAAATTAATTTATGAAATTAATTTTGTAAAATTAATAATATTTTCAATTTTATTAAATGAATTGATTTATGAAATCAATATTTGAGAAATTGAAAAAGAAGAAAATATGCATAATGGAAATAAGTTTTTTCCATTGTCTTCTTCCAAGTAGCTCACTAACAACCCACTTCAAGCTTCATTAAACTCCAAGCATGAGCTGCATCTCATGCAGCAAATCTCTTTGCATGAGTGTCTGCAATATATTGAAGAGATTGAAGTGTTTTTAAAGCAATGCAACCGATCAAATTTTTCTAAAACAAATTTGAAAGAAGAAGTTGTTCTTCTGTTGGGTTGCTGCTGTGAGTTTGTCTCCTATTCCCTTAATTCAGGCTTATTTTGAGTCCCACAACTCAATCTAGAACACCAAAAGGATAGTAGGGAAGATATTGGGGTGGTCTACAACAAGATTCAGAGGAGATTTACAGCTAGATTCGAGCTTAGAGGAAGTACTTCAAAGGTATGTCTTGAAACCCATTTATTTCTACTGAAACATGTTTTTATTTCTGCCAAAATCAATGAATTAGAGTGCTTATGGATCCTGATTACTTCTGCTGCGTTATGGTATGTTCTAATACCCAACTCCCCAATCAGACGAATCCTCAAAATGGTAGACTTGTTGAGTCGGCGATCTAGCCACTCTTACCCATACAGATCAAAGGACTGCCCTTAAAGGCAGAAGTTCACAAATCACTCAGAATTCAGGTCATGTTACCTATGGTCATCTTGGTGAAATGAAAGTCTCTATTATGAACAGTGTTATATAATGAACTAAACATTTCGTGGTCCGGTCTTATACAAACTCTTTTGTATAGAATATCCCCGCTTGCATGTCTAATACACGAATGATTAGGATTAGATCATTTGTAGCACTTTACAACAATTGTAACACCTACAAAGCAGGCCATACTCATAGTATCATCAGGATAAGGTACCCAACCTTATCCATATACTACAGACCATTTAGGTTATCACTTAAACATGATCCACTTGTATGTCTCAACATACATGTTTAAGTTACAATGATAACCTTGGATGTTAGTTTATTGGTTTGTGGTTAATGCAACTAAAATATCACATATTTTATAGACAAAGTGAATAAAATATCATATATTATTAATCACATAAGAGTTTGTTTATACAAAGTTTACAAACTATAGGACCCTACGAGATTTAGAGCATCAACCCCAACAAATTCTGGTGATGAAATTTGGACTCCGACAACCACCTCCGATGACAATTCCGACAACCAACTCCGAGCTCCAACAACCTTCGCGCGACCAACTCCGACAACTAATTCTGGCCTCATACAATCACCTCTGGTGACCCAACTCCGACGACTACCTTCGTGCTTCCAACTCTGACAACCAATTGGCTCCGACAACAAACTCTGATGACCAACTCCGACAACCATCTCGAGGCTTCGACACTTTTGAACGAGTAACTCTGACGACCAACTCGAGGCTTTGAGAACCACCTTCGACAACAAACTCTAACAACCAACTCTAGCACTACCTTCATGCGACTAACTTCGGGCTCCGACAGTCACCTCCAATTACAATCTCCAAAGAAAATCATCTTTGATGATCAACTTTGACGACCACTTTCGCCCAACCAACTTCGGGATTTGAAAACCATCTCCGATGACAAACTTCAACAACCTACTCCAATACACTTTCATACGACCAACTTCAGGCTCCAACAACCACCTCCGACTACAAACTTCAGTAAAAATCATCTTCAATAATCAACTTCGAAACCACTTCTAACTACTATAAGACTGCTGACTATTAAAGTATGTTGTAGGGTTGTCGATTATATAAAAAATATTATTTTGTCTACATTAGGTGCAATATTTATACGTATTGAATTCACATATCAAATGAATGTTAAGAATATATAGATGAAAAGTATATATGTAGTTAAAAAGTATATAAAATATAACAAAAAAAACCATAAAATATAATTTTTTTTCCTAGAACATTTTCTAGCAAGAATTAGTGAAAAATAGAAATTTATTCTCTGATGATCCTCCAAATTTAGAGGAAATGAAAGTGAAACTGTTGAAGAAATGTGGTGACATTCCATTGGCTGTTATGATGATGAGAGAGATTTAATTAAAAAAATTCATGACATAGTAAAAATATAGAGCTAACAATAGGAAGAAGAAAAAAAAGAAGAAGATGATAATGAAATTCATGGAGAAAAATTAGCTAGAATCAAAAGTTTTGATTTCGCTTTAGTTTCTCATTTTATTTAACTATATTTCTACAATAAATGTAATGGGTTAATTGTTGTTCATTTCCCAAAAAAGAAAGAAAGAAAGAAAGAAAGAACAGTTTTAAAAATTAAAAGAAAAAATTGCAATCCATATTTTATTCAAACAAGGATGGGTAGAATTATTGAATAAAAAAGTTTCAAAACAAAAATAATAATTACAAAAACATATTATTTAGATTTCAAAAACTGAATCCGATATGTAGACATATGAACTTAACTTTGTACTCCAAACATAGACATATGAACTCAGACCAAACAACCCTGCACCCCAAACACAGACATATGAACTCCACAAATATATGAACTCTACAGACATATGAACTCCAGATATCCTTTCACAATTCAGCGCCCCAAACAGCCCTTAAGTATTCTATTTCACCTTTCCACTTTACCATTGATGTTGGGTTTGTCCAACATAGTGTATTGTGGGACGATTCCACATTCCTATAGGTATTTGGAAAAGGACTCTGGATGTTACTCACCTGATCCATCATATCTATCGTAGTATTTACCACCACGATCAAATTTTACAACCTTAATTTTCTTTTCAAGTTGAAGTTCAACTTCAGCTTTGGAAGACTTGAAAATGTCCAAAGATTGAGACTTCTCAGGAATTAAATATAGGTACTCATATCTTGAATAGTCGTCTATGAATGTAATAAAATATTGTTGTCTATTTCAAGAAACCATAGAGAATGGAACACAAATGTCTGTATGTATTAGTTCTAAGACGTCTGAGCATTTGTTGGCACCTAATTTTCTTATGTTTTTCTGTTTTCCCTTAATACATTCCACACAAACGTCAAAGTTACATAAATCAAGGGAATCAAGGATTCCATTTGACACAAGTCTCTGATTCTCTATTTAGAAATGTAACCTAAACGCTTGTGCCATAACATAGTGAAATTCACATTTAATTTACGCTTTGTACCATATGAATTAGATAACAGGATCTTGTTAAATGAAGTAAAAGAATCAAGCATATATAAATTATCAATTAAAGAACTAGTACCAATAAGTTTGGATTCTTGGAAAAGACTAACTTCATTATTTCCAAGAGAACAAGAAAAATCAAATTTGTCCAAACTAGAAATAGAAACTAAATTCCGTTTAAATGACGGTACAACAAAAGTCTCATTCAAATCCAAATAATAACCAGTTTTTAAACATAATCTAAAATTCCCAATAGCTTCAATTGAACTGCTTTTCCATCGCCCACATAGATGAATCTTTTAGCATCACTTGGCAGTCGGCTTCAAAGCAACCCTGCATTGAAATACTTATGGGACAATCTTTCTTGAAGTGGTCTTTCTTTTTGTGGATAAAACAAGGATTTTCAGTAGCCTGTTTCTTGCTCTTATTCTGCTGAGATGTCCCTTCTGCAACACTCTTAGATGTAACAACCCCAACTCCTAGGACTACTAAAAAGGAGATCGTTCCTGCATACATGCATAAATATTCGTATGGAGGAAAATAAAGTAAAAATAAAATAGAATAATCATAATTTTGAACCGTTTTAAGTAAGTGTTCTGCCATTATCTCAAGATCCTAAATCGTTCGACCCGGGTACCCTTTTTAATATGAAATAAATTATATATAAAAAAATTATAATAAAACCACAAATGTAATAAAAACAAAATATGAGAAAATTTAAAGGGTCAAATGCGGAAGCGAATTATGGTTCTTTTGGCACTGTCACAGATTCCTCTTGTCAGTCGCCCGAGTATCCGGCCCTTACCTGAAAAAAAAATTAAGATAAAGGTTGAGTATAAAATACTCAGTAAGTGATCCCATTACCGGGATCAGGCTATGCATCCACGAGCAAAGAAAGATAACTCATGGCTCTTACAACTACATCGGGTTTTTATGATGAAAGAAAAACCAAAAGACGTACTATCTTGTCTTGAAATCCATGTCTAGCGGCCCATAGGCACACCGTCAAACATGAAAATAATATGAATGTGAACCTGTCGACTCATGCATGTCTAGCGGCCCGTAAGCACACCGTCAAACATGGAAATAACATGAACGTAAACCTGTCGGCTCACCCATGTCTAGCGGCCCGTAGGCTCGTCATCAAACATGAAAATAACATGAACGTAAACCTGTCGGCTCATGCATGTCTAGCGGCCCGTAGGCACGCCGTTAAACATGAAACATGGAAAAAAAGTAACATGAACGTAAACATGTCGGCTCACGCATGTCTAGCGGCCCGTAGGCACATCGTCAAACATGGAAAAAAATAACATGAACGTGAACATGTCGGCTCACACATGTCTAGCGACCCGTAGGCACACTGTCAAACATGAAACTAGACCCATAGGTCATCTGAAATAAAACATGCGTCAAGGTGAGACATGAGACAGTAAACCGCTCTACTGGTCTATTCATGCATCACATACATAATATCAGTACTGATTAGAAATTCGAACATGCTCATAATACTTATAACTGTCATGCAACAAGTAAAACATAATGACAAAAAAACATGCTTCAAGAGTCCATTAAGTAACTTTATAGTCTAGGCTAGTAATACCACTTACCTCAACTTGGTCTCAAAAGTCTACACAAATAACTCTTTAATATTCCTTGGATAAAACTCAAATCAATCCTATGACATTAACCACAAGTTTAGTTTAGCAACTATGGCCTAGGAAGTGAGTCAAAGATTAAATAAATCCTCAGGGTCCAAGTCCAAAGGATAACCAACCAACTTACACAAAACTTACCCAACTCCAAAAATTTTTCGATCTTCCAATAACTTACACAAAACTTACCCAACTCCAAAAAATTTTCGATCTTCCAAAATCCTAATCCTGAAAGTTGACACAAAAGGGTATAACCAAAATTGTTTCCAATACAAAGTGACACTCCAAAATCTCAAAAACTCAATCCTTGCCCAAAATAAACCAACTCTCACCCAACTCAAGATTGCAAGAATAGGCAGTGGTGGTCGAATGCATCGACTTGTGGCTGGGTGTGGCGGCAAAAGTGGAGCTGAACGGCTGGGCACGGCGGCTCGCGGTCAACCCGACGGTCCAGACACCGGCGAGGCAGCGACAGACGAACGACGAGCTCTTTCACTACAACGAGGATGGCGCTGGCGATGAGGCAATGGCGGCGCTCAGTGATGGAGCACCAGGCGGCGGCGGCGACGGCTAGGGTTTGGATAAAAACGGGAGAAGAAAAGAAGGGGGAGGGGGGTGCGGGGCCTTGAGGAGAGAGAGAAAGAAAATCTATTTTCTTTTTCTTTCTTTTTTTTTTTTAACCTTTCCCACGAGTATATATAAAAGCTTAAACCTTTTCCTTTTCCTTTAAAAAAAAACAAATTCTCTGATCCTTTTTCAAAATATATATATGTATATATATTTTTCTTTTAAAACTCCAACAAACAAATTTAATTATCTGCACAGATAATTAAATCTCCAAATGCAAGCCAAAATAGAACTCAATTAATTCCAAATAATCAAATTATATTTTAGCTTAGCCAAAAACATAAATCTCATATAATTTATCCAAGTAGCCAACATAAAAAGAAAATAATAAAGCTTAATTACAAAATAAATCAGGAAGTTACAGTAGATTTTCTTTTCTTCATATCATGAGAGTAAGTTGCCAAATGAGCACTTTATATTCTTTCTCTCTTAATCCTATCTTCTTCTTGCACACATTGTGAGATAAGCTCATTAATACTCCATTTATCCTTTTGAGTATTGTAGCTTATTTTAAACTGAGTGAATTGTGTCGGAAGAGAGATAAGTACTAGATTTACAAATAAATTTTTATTTATCTTGATATCAAGTGCCTTTAATTTACCTGCGAGATTGAACATTTTCATAATGTATTCCCTTATGTTTCCATTACCCTTATACCTCATGGAATACAAAGAAGTCAAAAGACTACCTACTTCCGTTTTCATTTTTAGTAAAATATTTCTCAGTTTGAGCAAGAAACTTATTGACATTTTTACTTTTCGTGATAGAGCCCCAAAAAGACTCTGGAATGGAGTGTCTGATGATCATCAAACACATGCAATTTGACCATCCCACTTCACTATATTAGCCGTATTTGATTGTTCCTCAGTAGAAATAGGCTTATGGTCCTTAATGCAAGGACCAAATCCATATACCCAAGAAGTATCTCTAAGCTTTCTTTCCAAATCTTGAAGTTCGATCAACTCAACTTAGAGATTGAACTTAGATTTCCAGATATTTGAGTAAGACCAATTGAAATAATAAACAACAAAACATATACTCACAATTAAAAATTAATAAAATTGATGTCCAGCCTTTGGGTAAAAACACAAACTGTAAATGGTACCCTCAATGCAATAATAAAAGTACTGACAATAAACTCGGTAAAAAAATAGTCTTTCTTTAGATCGACTGTTTTTCACATGAGCAATCCTTATAATTATCACATACTCATTACCACATACATACCCACAATTTGGCCAAAAAATTGTCTTCCTTTGAGCCGATAATTATCCGCATAAATTCATGAATATGCACATCTTATATTTTATAATTAAATTAATCTAGATAACAGAGGCTACTTTGTTAACATATCATTTTGACCAATTTAAACAAAAATATAAGACACAATAATATAATAATATTATTGTACAAAAATAATAGAAGAGCACCATATAGTTTTTACCAAAATTCAATCAATAATTGCATACACATAATACAATTAAAGCAACATAAACATATGAAAATTTAAATTTAAATTCATCAAAATATCAATCAAAATTAAATTTAAATTTACCACATTATTAATCAAATTTAAATTTAAATACACCAAAATATCAATCAAATTTAAATTTAATCCACAACATGATTAATCAAATTTAAACTAAAATCCATAAATGATTATTTTAAATTTGAATTATCAATCAAACTGTAGATTTAAATTACAAACTTATTAATCAAGAACTAAGAACCCTTGTCAAGAATTTCACCAAATTATTAATCAAGAAAACTTAGAAACGTGGGAGAGAAATTCAATCGACAATTAATTCAAATAGTGACAAATTCAATATTATCAAACTATTAACAAATAAACTCACTAAATTCAGTCAGCTTTTTAACCTTAAAAAAAAAACTACTAATTTTCAAAATTACATATTCATCAATTAAGTATTAACATAACTTTTTAATGGCAGACGTGAGTTTCGACGACAAGAACCCCAAAACGGCAATACATGCAATTGAAAACGACGAAACCACCGCCAGCAAGTTTTTCTTTCTTTTTTTAATCTTTAATCAATTTTACCAAAATTAAGGATGAATCTCATGCCTAATGGAAACAAAAATAAACCAACAATCCAACAAAAAATTCATGCTCTTATACCACTTGTTAGTATAATTACTTTAAATTTATATTGAATAGATATAACCCTATGATCATTCATGCTAAATTGTCAAGAATAACATACCAGATTCCATTGCAAAATTGACGGCAATTATAAGTTCCTCAACCAAAACTCCAAATGCCCTTAGTGAGATGAGATTCAAGAAAGACTGAGTGCTTATTATTTTGATATATTTGATAGGGGTGGAAACGGTTCGGTTTGGTGGTCAAACCGAATCGTACCGATTGACCACCAAACCGATTTTTTTAAAATGTAAAACCGAACTGAACCGATTTATTGGTTTAAACCGAACCGAACCGAACCGCGTATATGCGGTTTAGTTCGTTTTCAAATTCGATTTTGGCATTTTTAAAAAATCCATGTCATATTATTTTTTAATTAAAAAACGGTTCGGTTCGATTTGGTTTTAAATTCGGTTTTGTTCTTTAAATTAAAAGCGGTTCGGTTTTAAATTCGGTTTCTCTTTCTCTAAATATATAAATAAATAAATATATATATCTATATATTAGTTGAAAATGGTTCAGTTTGGTTTCAAATTCGGTTTTCAAAAGTAAAACTGAACCGAATCGAATTAATTCGGTTTCAAAATTTCTTCAACCGGATCAAACCACATTTTTCGGTTTCATTGAGTTTTCGGTTCGGTTTTTAGAAACAGTTTGATTTTTGCAGTTTGAAAGACCACCCCTATTAGGGTTTCCGTTAAACCCTAAGTAACTAAGAATGGGCTTCTACCCATTAATTAAGAATCTAGGACCTTAATTAATTAGATCATATAATATGGTCAATTCTAATAAAATAACTCAATGTGATAAATTATTAATCCACATACATAGCTCATACTTTAATTAAACGTATTATTATTTAAATACGTCTAACATCAGGAGGTTAATTCCCTAATATTCTTGAGGTGACAAATTTATTTTGGAAGGTCAAATTAAATTAAAATAAAAATTTGTAATGGTCTTTGGACATTCATAATTATTAATCATTATTCCTTTTAATAATGATGAATAAAATATGAGATATTTAAAAACCAACATAAAAATTTTCTTTTTCTACGAAAGATCATTTTCTTTAAATTAACATGAGAAAAATAAATATCGTTCTTTGAACGAGTTTGCGGGGTGTTGTTGCCTTTCCCATATACAAAAGATCACCGAACCCTTTATCTTTGTTTACCGACTATGTTAGCATATTTTTGGATGCCCAATCACGTCTACTATCAAGACTGTGGTGACTTCATTTTCTTTTTTTTGGAAACAAAGTCAGTTGCTCTGCATTGCAAATTCGTAGTGATATTAAAAGTTTTTTTTAGAAATTATATCTAAAATTTATGGCTTCACATTTGGGTCAATTTATATCGGAATTCCAAAAGTGTGAAATTTTAACAAATTTGCAATAACTGGGACAAATATAGGATAAATTTTGTAAATAGAAAAAAAAAGTGAAAAGTGAAAATTAGATTCTTAATGTTATGGTATGATCATCAAATAACTTGGAATTATCACAAATATGACACTTGCTAAAAAGTAATAAAACTAATATAATAATAATAATAATAATAATAATAATAAAACATTTTAATATCAGCATAGAAGAGAGTTCCGAATTTTAATTTTAATTTCTTTTTTTGAAAGATCAAATTTTGAAATTTTTATTTTAAAAAAAATAGTGAATTTAACACCACGAAGAAAAGAGGTTTACGTTCAACCGTGTGACTTTTGTTTGTTTGTCACGTGTCAGGTTAAATTGGGAAGCATAATTAATTTTAACATTTATTTTTAAGATAAAGTAATATTTTGTTTAGTATAGTTTTCGAATTTGTTTGATTATAGTTTACCTATTTTTAAGATATCAAATTTTACTCATATCACTAATGATTGGTGTTCAACAAGCGGAAGCAATTGAATCTTAAGTACTTTAATTTCATTAATTTTAACAATCAAGCAAATATGTTCATCAACTTAGATAATAATAGAAGAAATTCTCTCAATTCTATTTGACGACGTGTCAAATCAAGCGTATTAGTTAGAAAACCAATTAAGAGTATTTAGTTCAAATATTTTCGCTGGACTATTTTCTCTGGCACGTGTCCACCGCCGGTAATGCAGTCTACAACGATGGTGTTATGTTATCCTTTGCAAAAAAAAGATGAATTACTGCAATTTACATTTAAGTGAACAATTAATTTAGGATAAAACCAAGTAAAAAAAAAAAAAAACAATTAAATGTTAAATGAAAAAACTAAAACCAAATCTTGTTGCCGAAGGAGATTAATTATATCCCAGTTGCTCTCAAACGGCCAAACTCCCCTTCACCCGTCGGAGCCTAACTTTTCAATGTAAACCACTGCCGGACGGTGAACAACAGACGGCGAGGACAGCTGGATGGTGAGAGAGAGACGGCTGGCTTCTGAAACTTTTAGGTCACATGAAGAGGTTTTTTTTTTTTTTAAGAATGTTTTAAGATATTTTAACATGTTTTTTTTATAATTATTTTCTTTAATTAACTTTTAATTGATTCTTCAACTAATGCAATTGAATTGACTAATCATCAAATAGTATTAATGTCCGCATTAACACATAATGGACTAATAAGTATTCGATTAACTTAAAGTTAAATTAGAGACCGTTTAGAAACATTTTACAAACGTGAGGGATTAGAGTGATTGTTTTAAAACTTTAATAACCAAATAGACATGAACTTTAAATCTTAGATTAAAAGTGTATTTTATTCGAAACTTTTTCTAAATCCAAAATGTTAACCTGCATATACGTATATATACAAGTTGATATACACATAATATTTTAAGAATGCATGCCAACTTTTTTTAATTTTCTTTTAAATATTTATTTGTTTTTTAAAAAAAAAAACTTTTTTTTTCTTTTAAAACATGGCTAAAAATTTGATAATTTAGATGAGAAAGATGAAAACTATAATAAATAAATTGTTGTTAGAAGATAAGTATAATTTTAAAAAAACCAAAAACTAAGAATTAAATTGATGCCTAAAGGAAATCCTACGTCCTATTTGTTTTATGCTTTTAGATTTAAGTTCAGTAAATATGTGTTAGTAGATAATCTTCTGAATTCTGTTTTTTAAAATTATTTCCATATTCTAGTCCAAATCTAACAAATTTTGTAAACAACAATTTTATATTTTAAGAATATTCTGATTTTGAATTCAAAGAAAAATTATATTAAGAATAAATAAATTAACAAATATCTTATTTCATTTTATAGAGTCAATTTTTTTAAATTAAAAAAAATGTATTATATATTATATTATAAATTATATAATATACAAAAATACTAATTATATAAACTTTTAGTATAAGAAATTGATTAATTAATTAATAATAATTTATATTTCACGATAAATATATTTTTAAATATCAAATACAATTTAAAAAGTTGTTTTCAAATCTAGAAAAATGAACAAAAAGATTTATAAATATAACAAAATTTCATTGTCTATCTGCGATAAACCGCAATAGGCTATTATATATATCTATTATGACACAAAAGATATAAATAGTAGTTTATCGCAGTGTATCGTAGATAAATAGATTGTAATATGTTGTTATTATTTGCAAATATTTTCAGCAGCTTTGTGATTTAAAATAATTTCTTTTATTTAAATTGAAATTTAATTTTTCAATCTACTATCAAACACATATATGAAAACATGAAAATACAATTTTATTTTCATTGAATTCGTTGTTTTCAAATCACCAACCAAATAAAAAAATTTGGAAAAAAAAAACAACAATAAACTAGTAGTTAGAAACTAATTTTAATATTTATTGAAACCATGCAAACTAAGATTAAAACCAAAATAAATTACATAAACTAAAATCGAAGCAAACACAACATACCAAAATATTATGCTTTAAATCAAACTAAACCAAAGAAATATAATAATAGATCATTGAAATCATATTACAAAGAGAAAGCTGAAATATAAGTGTGAAGATTTTATAGAGAGGAAAATATTGTGGAGAATTGGTATTAGATTTCTCAACCATTACAAGTGAATGAATGCGAGCCTAAGTACAAGAGAAGCTAAGACCGATTTTTAGTTATACAATAAACAAACTAAATAACATTACGTAAAACCATTACATCTTAATATTAACTAAAGGCTGCAGAAAACTTAGAAACGACTGAGTAAACAGAGCCATGGTTGGTTGAAATCTATTGACTTGTTCGAAGATACTTTCTTGAAAAATTCCTTGCCAGATTTCATTTCCTATGTCATGTCATCATCTCGTGCAACAGAAATTACATCGTCAATGAGCAGAGTGATGTTTTGATGAGAAGAACCACCTTCTTCAACAGCTCTGTTGGCCTTTTTAGCAAGCTCTTTGCATCTCTCTCTAATCTCTTTTTTCTTCCTCTCTTCCATTCATCACTCTTTCAATGGCTTTCATCACATTCTCTTTTTTCGCTGTTACCCCAATCTCCTCTTCCTCTCCCCACTGCAAAGACGTTTCCACACCCACACTTACCCCGATTTTCAGTATCTTCACGATCAGTGCCTCGTTGAAGAATTGATCTGAAAATAGAGGCCATGTGATCAGAGGAACCCCCCCGGATATCCCTTCGAGCGTCGAGTTCCAACCGCAATGCGTCAAGAAGCTTCCGATTGCTGGGTGGGAGAGTATCATCACTTGTGGCCCCCAACCACGAATCACCAACCCTCTCCATTCTGTTTTCTCCTTGAAACCATACTCCTCCATCCATTTTTGCAACTCCTCTGTTTCGTTCCCTTCCCGAATCACCCAAATGAATGGCCTCTTTGATGCCTCTAGACCCAGTCCAAGCTCTATGAGTTGAGCCGTCGTCACATTGCAAATGCTTCCTAATGAGACGTACACCACAGAGCCCAGCTGCTGTCCATCCATCCACTTGATGCATTGATGTTGGTCGATGGTAGCTTTGTTGCCTCTTTCGGCTTTGTCGAGTTTGTCGTTGTTACAAAGCGAAACAGGGCCATCGCACCACACTTTTTCAGAAAGGCCTTCGAATTTTATATACTAAGCTAAATTCTCAGTCTCCATCTCCTTGAACGAATTCATAATAACACCGTAGGACTTCAGATTAGCCTCCCCCGTCTCGCGCTCAAACGCTACAAAGTCTTGATCGGTGTGTTTTGGTAACTTAGCCCTGCAAAACTGGGTATCATAACTAGGTAAATCAGGGATAATTACGAGAGCGTGATCTGGGAAGGAATGAAGAAGGGGCTCCTTGTTTACTAAAGTGGCCATACACATAAGAGTAAAACATGAGGCACTGGAGAAAACGAGTATGGGGATGTGGAATTTTTTAGCAAGTTTTATGGTCCAAGGGAGGGATCGGAGATAATGCAAGTGGGTCGGGGAGTGAGTTTATGGAAGAGTTCCATACATGGGTCGCGAAGGAGAAAAGTGGCTTTCAAGAATTTGGAGGCGGAATTGAAGGAAGGGAGTAAGTCTAGATTCTCGCAACCTTGGGGGAGGCTGGCTTGGATGCAGGGGAATGGAAGTTGGAGGACATGGATTTGGAAGCCGAATCGATGGCGCAAGAAAGAACAGAGTGGTTGCGAGCAACATTATGAGGGGTGGTGATGATGGTGATTATGGCTCAGTTAAGATAATGAAAAATGTAAAAGAAGAGGAAACTCACAGAAAGCGGGAGGCAGGGAGATTCAGGGAGAGAGCGAGAGGTAGAGAGATTCAAGGAGAGAGCAAGAACTACTGCTATCTATCTTCGATTATTTTCAACACACAACATAAAGAATACAACTGCTTATGTTTTAAAGTACAGAGCCCTAAACACAAGGGCAAAATAGTAAATGAATAAATAATGTCAGTGACATGTGTCACTCTTCAATAGGAGGCCCTTCCATAGAATTGGCTTGCTGGGATAGGGCTACATCACCTATTGACATGGGCTGGTTAGGCTTGTTGTTCTTTGTCCTTAATATCCCCCCTCAAACGAGGCGGTAGTTCAACGATGTCGAGTTTGCGTCGAAGCGTGAAGAATTGACTATGTGTAAGAGTTTTAGTAAGACAGTCAGCTACTTGATCAATAGAGGGAACGTACCGAACATCTAGAAGGCGTTGGAGAACTCTATCACGTACAAAGTGTATGTCAATCTCAATATTCTTCGTCCGAGCATGAAACACAAGATTGACTGCTAATGCACGAGCACTTAGATTATCACACCATAGGGTTGGTTTGGTACGTTGATGAACTCCAATCTCCCCAAGAAGTTGTTGAATCCAAATGATCTCAGCAGAGGCATGAACAAGCACCTTGTATTCTGATTCAGTACTTGAACGAGCCACAACGGACTGCTTTTTCGATGACCATGATACAAGTGTGCCACCAAGAAAGACACAATACGCAGCAACAGATTTACGGTCATCTAAGTTTGCTGCCCAATCAGCGTCAGAGAATGATGAAATGGATAAATCGGAGTTTGGTTGAATACAAAGCCCATAGTGCTTGGTACCGCTAAGATAGCGAAGAAGATGTTTGACAGCAACCCAGTGAGTATTGGTAGGACATTTTAAAAACTGAATAAGTTGATTTACCATGAAAGTGATGTCCGACCGAGTGGTGGTGAGGTATTGGAGAGCCTTGATTGTACTTCGATATAAGAAGGGATCAATAAGAGGTGTACCATTGTGAATTGATAGGTGTTTGCTCATTAAACTTGGGGAAGGGGCAGCCTTGAGATCGGACATGTTAAGCTTGTACAAAAGATCATTAACATATTTCTCTTGACTGAGTAGTAGCCCTTATTTTAGATATTTAATCTGTACACCCAGAAAGTAGTGAAGAGGACCAAGATCCTTAAGAGCAAACCGAGTAGCTGACATATGAACCAACCGATGTATAAGAGCATAATCATTTCCAGTAACAATCACATCATCCACATAAATTAACAACAACAGAATAGTTGGTCCTTGTTTAAAAATATAGATGGAAGTATCTGACCTGGCATTTTGGAACCCTCAAGCTAGGAGTTCGTCTTTAAGTTAGGAGACCATAAATGGCCTTATTCAGCTTACATACATGATGAGGATAGTAAGGATCAACATACCCATTGACTTATGTAAACATCCTCATCTAACTTACTATTCAAGAAGGCGTTTTTGAAACCAAGTTGTCTCATTTTCCATCCATAAGCAACAACAAGGGTAAGCACTATACGAATGGTTGAAGCTTTAACAACTGGACTAAACGTTTCAAAAAAGTCAATACCTGGAGTCTGATGAAAACCTTTGGCAACCAACCGTGCCTTGTAGCGTTGAATCACCCCATCAGATTGTCTTTTAATTTAAAGACCCACTTGGCACCGACAACATTCAAGGAGGGAGAATAAGGAACAAGGTTCCACGTACCATTTTTCATGAGGGCTGCATACTCTTTATCCATTGTACATTTCCATTGTGGTGTGGTAAGAGCATCACACACTCGTGTAGGCTCAGTCATAGATCAATTTTTCTTTGTCTGAGTGTTCAGTATCCGAGGCTTGAAAATTCCAGCCTTTCCTCTGGTTATCATAGGATACGTGGGAAGATGGAGGGAAAGGGTAAATGGGATAGGATCGGGTGAGGATTCATGTGTAGGAATGGGTGGTGAAAGTGGGGCATTGGGCACAGCAGGGGGCGAAGGGGGGTTAAGGTGGGGTATTGGATCAGCTGGCAAATTGCTAGGCAGTGGGTTCTGTTTTGAGGGAAAAGGGGTGGTTCTGATTTGAGGGCAGAGGGATGTAGGAGAGATTGGAGAAGGAGCATTTGCGGAAGGATTAAACACTGATGGATTTGGGACTGGTAAGTGAGCAGAACTGGAGATAGCAGCAGGGTCACTAGGACACAAAGGAGGGGAAGGTTGAAGATATTCGGGTAAGGCAGTGGCAGTAGGCAGCCACGGTACAAGGGCTGTTGGTTGTGTTAAAGCTGCTGGTGTACCTGTGAAAGCATGCTGAATGGGAAAATCATCTTTAAACACTACATGCCGAGATATACAAATTTTCCAGCCAGAGTCAGATATTTGTATCCTTTATGCTTAGAACTAGGCCCAAAATAAACACACTTATCCGTGCGATAGTGCAGTTTGTGACTATTATACTGTCTTAAACAAGGAAAGCAAGCACATCAAAAAAAATTTAGATCTTCAAACACGAGTATTTTACCAGTCAATAACTCAACAAGGGACTTACCTTGTAGAGTCGGGATTGGCATACCATTTATGAGATAGGTAGCATAGGCAAAGGCCTCCCACCAATAAGTAAGAGGATAGATGCTTGAACCAACATGGTAAGTCCCTTCTCAAAAATATTCCCGTGTTTCCTTTCAGCCCTACCATTTTGTGCCGATGTATAAGGACATGAGAAATGAGAAACAGTCCCCTCTTTCCCACAAAGCTGATGCACTTTAACAAATTCTCCCCCATTATTTGATTGAAGTTTTTTTACTGTCCCATTATACTGTTGTTTAATCATGGAAGTGAAATGTTGATAGGCTGCTACAGTGTCACTTTTCAGGTGTAAAGGGTAAATCCAAGTGTATCTACTATAGTCATCAACAAATATAACATAGTAATGATACCCTTCAGATGATAAGAGAGGTGCTGGCCCCCATAGATCAGTGTGAACTAAATCAAACATGTTAGTGGATCTTGACTCAGAAGTTGGAAAAGCAAGTGCATGAGATTTTCCATACTGACAATAGTCACAAAAGGAAACTTTATCATTAACAATAGTAGGAAGGTTACATTGAGTAATGGCAAGTTCTAGTGTTTTCAAGGCAGGATGACCAAGTCGTTTGTACCATACATTCTTAGACACTTTCATTCTAGGGGACTGACTCAAACTTGATACATTCAAAATAGGTAGATGATTATTTATGTGCATTATATTCTTCTGATTAGACTCTTCAGTGGAACTCCCTCTCGAACAGACTTTCACATCCTCAAGTTGGTACAGACCATCTTTAAGCTGACCCTTCAGCATGATTAGTCCCGTGTCCTTGTCCTTGATGAGACAGAAACCATTATAAAACTCAATAAGTATATTGTTATCCTTAGTAAGCTTGGATACACTCACAAGGTTTTTGGTAATGTTAGGAACACATAAGACATCTTTCAAATTCAGCTTAACATATTCATTCACAAGAGAAGTATCACCTATATGAGAAATCTTAAGACTGTCACCATTTGCAACTACAACTGACTTCTTACCTCCATATTTATTTGGGTTACCAAGATTGGTGTAGTCTGTTGTAACATGGCTTGATCCACCACTATCTGCATACCAACTCGGATCAATAAAAATTTCAGGACCTGCCATGCACGGTTGAGAAGTATGTGAAGTCATAAAGGCAGATTGATTTTGTTGAGAAAGCCCTTTGTTTCACCGATGATTGACATGACCTCCCCTGTTCTGAGAAAAGGTTGGTGGTGCAAGCTCTTTGTTAAACCGACCATAATAATAGTAGGTTGTGTGGCCAAGTCGGCCACACACTTGGCAAGTTGGTTTGTTCCCTCTTCCCCCGCCTCAGCCTCTGTTACCTCCATGTCCTCTCTGATTTCCACTGAAGTTGTTGTTGTTGTTGTTCCCCTGGGTTCTTGAGTTTGGATTGAAAGGAGAGCTTCTTGTGTTGGTAAGATTAACTGAGGCATTGTGACTGAAACCAATTGACACATTTTATGTTGCTTGATGATCTAACCGTTTCTCAAAAAGAAGTAGCTCTAACTGCATATCTAACCAAGACACTTCCGATTTACTTTGAATCGTGGAAACCATAGCATTGTATTCCTCATCCAGCCTTAGAAGTACCTGTGACACCAAGGCCCTAGTCGAGACTGGACTACCAGCTTGTTCTAACTTATCAGCATTACCTTTCATTGTTCTCAAATATTCCTCCATTTTTAAATTTCCTTTTTTAGTGGATTGAAAAACTTGCCTGAGGTAATCCTTTTCAGCACGTGATTGAACACCAAAGAGTTTGTTGATATTTTTCCACAGCATCTCAGCGCTCTCACATCCCATGAGTTGGACAACTACTTTAGGGGGTCATAGAATTGTACAGCCATCCAAGAAGCAATTGATCAATTGCCATCCAGGCTTCAAACTGAGGATTAACCTCTACAGCTATGGTTGAGCTCGAACTCCCAGCGCTTCCACTTGAAAATCCATCAGAAATAGAGCCTCCAGCAGTAGTTTCACCAAGAGTCACTGCACTTGAAGCATTTATATCTCCACCTACAGGTTGAAGGTACGTAGGAGGACATGGCTTTTGGCTGGTGAGATGGCCTTCAAGCCGGTAACTCCTCAATATTGGCAGGGCTAGATTCTTCCACAATAGAAAATTGCTCCATGGTAACGGACAGAAATGCACGTTATCATAGTGCTAAGTTATTAAAAATGATGGATTGCAATGATGAAAAATAATAAATTTGTCCATTAAGCATAAAATCTATAATAGTGCGATCGCGTGCATCAGTGCATTGGAACTATTGATTTTCGTATTTTTTATGCAGAATATGCGTTAACGCATTGTAGAGATTGCGATCATAGAAATTCATCGGTCGAGTGCAACTTCACTGCAAGACTTTGCATTGATCGCGCTCGCAAATATTCACCCAAAAAGAATCACCGCAACATGGTGGACGCATCTAGACGAAAGGACAATTAAGATCGATGGGACAGAAAGCTGATAGTAATCAGATCCAAATTAAGTTGACAGTCGATAACGGTCACAAAGTATATCCAGCTTTATCGGTGACAATTATCTGGCACATCAGTCAGGAATTAAAGTTGTCCCATCTGAACAACCAGGAAAGAGAAGTCGCCTTTCACCTTTTGATGCCCTATAAATACCAAGTGCATTCTTTAGAGAAGAGGTGAAGCAGTTGATTAGTTCACCATTTTTAGTTCACACCTCTGCCCATAGTATTCTTTCACTTTTTTAAGGCAGACACGAGGAAGAAGTTGTGTCGGTAGATCATTTTGGCAAGCCTGGGAGAGCACCGAAAGCTACTAAGACGGAGAGAGGATCAACTCCTGCGAAAGCGGGAATATCTTTAGTTCAGAATAGAGATTCCAGTGTAAAAAGCCTCGGTCAGCAAGGAATTGCTACCAGGCTCTCTACCTTAACTTCCATTAGCATTTTGTACTTAATATATATATAAGAATGAAATTTCTGTCTCTATATCTGTTCACTCTCTATGATTCACACATGAGTAACTAAATTAGTTGAATGGGTTGAGAAGCGTTTAGCTAGCACAACGAGAGAATCCTCTTCTGTGTGATTATCTTGTTTATGTATGCTTCATTCGTCTATTAGAGATACTCGGGAGGGTAGTCAAGGATAGGATCTAGACTTGGGAAGGTCAGGTCAGAATCTAGGTTTGGAAGAACTGGATTAGAACGCATAAACGAGAGATAGGCGCTTAGGGATAAGCACTATTTGTTATCAACGCATCGCATGCATCTTAGCAATAAGATATGATTGTATGCAGTCACCTTGCTTTCTTGCATTTTGCATCAATGCATAGGACAAGAGTAGAGACTTAGGAATAAGCTCTACGGACATTTTGCATGTAACACGTGCGTCCTAGATTTAGGAGCATTGCATTTCCATTAGAAAATGACTTGCTGTGCATGGAAGTAGCATGACCGCATAGTCTGATGCATTCCCAAGTAACGCTAGCTAAAGATCTTCTCAAACCGTTCATCGCATACTCATTGCTTCTATCAACACAACTTTGTTTCTCAAATCCGCTACATTTATTTATTTCTTTCTATCGACACAACAGCAAACCAACCACTTCATTTATTTACCCGGTTACCGCAAAGTTTTCATAAGAAAATTATCAACGCAAACTATTTTCACAAGTCCCTGTGATCGACCCTGGACTTACCAGGAAACTCAGGGGAATTTACACTTGAATTCCGCTGGGGAAACTTGAGTGCACAACATAATTCCACCAACGCATATCATCCATATTTCCATTCAATAAAATAACGCATCACTCCGGTCGAGTTTAATGGAGGTAATTTGGTTAAGGAGTTGATTTAATGGAGGGCTGCTGAAAGTAGTGTTCGTGGGATGCAGGGAAAAGCTTGTGTTGGAATTGGCGTTGGCCATTAGATCAGCTCTGATACCAAGTTAAGATAATGAAAAACGTAAGAGAAGAGGAAACTCACAGAAAGCAAGAGGCAAAGAGATTCAGGGAGAGAGTAAGAACTACTGCTATCTATCTTCGATTATTTTCAACACACAACATAAAGAATATAACTGCTTATGTTTTAAAGTACAGAGCCCTAAACACAAGGGCAAAACAGTAAATGAATAAACAATGTCAGTGACATGTGTCACTCTTCAATAGGAGGCCCTTCCACAGAATTGACTGGCTGGGATAGGGCCATATCACCTATTGACATGGGTTGGTTAGGCTTGTTGTTCTTTGTCCTTAATAGGCTCCACGGTGAGCGAGAAGCTTGGCGAGGTCAATCTAAGGTAGCATATGGCCTTGTGCCATGAAAGGGAAGAGAAGAAAGTGAAGGGAAGCCATTAAAGAGACTGAAGAAACTAATAATGACGAAGGAGAACTATACTTTTCAGGTTCTTATATAGGAAAAAATAGACTGTAGACGGCTTTCATGTGTTGGTTTTTTCTAATAACAGTCAACATGGGCAATGCATGTTAATTTTTTACTATCTTTATTATAATATATATTTTATATATATGAAATTAAAGTTTCATGAGCCTAATTAGCGTAAATCGTGTGCTACCAACTTTATAAACAAAATTTTAATAATTCTAAAATTAAAATATGTATACGTAGTGGCCAAGCTACACCTTAGATTTTTATTTATAAAATTTTAAAATATATTTCGTTTAAATGTTTTATCAATTGAAATGTATTTCATTAGAGAAGGATAATGATTAGGGATGGACAATGAAACCGCATAAACCAAACCGATTTACAAAACTAAATTAAACCGAACTGAACCGAATTATCAACAAAACTGAAAAATTCGGTTCGATGTAATTTCAAAATCGAATTAAAACGGTTCGATTCAGTTTTAATTTCAAAAACTGCTTCTAAAATAGAACTGAACCGTTTTTAATATATATATATATATATATATATATATGCACATACATTTTTAGGGTTTTTAGTTTAATTGAAACAATCTCTCGTCTCCATCTTTTCATATTCTACTACTGCTCTACCCCTTCTCCCTCCATATCTGATATCTCCATCTCTTATGATTCCGAGTATAGCACCAACACCTCCTCTCAAGTCTAAGTTAGCAGCAACGCCATCTCTCCATCTCTCCATCTCTCCATCTCTCTCCATCTTCTCTCCCTCCATCTTTCCATATCTCCATCTCTCTTGATCTTCTCCATTTTGCTGTAGCTCCACCTTCCTCGATACCTAGTGGCCGCCGACTGCTGTAGTCCGCACCGCAAGTAAGTTTTTTGTCTCTCCTTCTCTCAGTTTATTTTCTCTCTGTTTTGATTTGGATGTGATTTTTAATTTTTCCTTTTTCCTTCTCTTTCATTTTATCAACTCAATTAGGGCACAAAACCACGATTTTTGTTTCTCAACCCGACATCTCTCTAATCCATTATTCTGATTGATATTTAAATTATATTTAGAAAAATTTGTAAAATAAAAAAAGAGAAAAAGATTATGTCATGGGCAAGAGGAAGTGGAAGGAAGAAGGAAATAAAAAGCAAAGGAAACAAAATAAAAATAGTTTAAAAATGAGGGAAAAAATATGAATCCGAATTGAACCGAATATATGCGGTTCGGTTTAGTTCGATTGTACGATTCGATTTTATACATAAAAAAAATCGGTTCGGTTCAATTTGACCCCAAACCGAATCGAATCGATTCCACCCCTAGTAATGATTCAAGACTACATCTATTTTCAATCAACCTTTCAATTTAAGCTTTTTAAAAAAGTCAAAATTTCTTGTCACATATCAATTTTTTAATTAGAGGCTACACAAAAGTGATATAACCTCAGCTACATTCAAGTACTTTTCGTTGGAGAAAAACACAATATAAAAGGTAAATCAGATAATAGTATTAGCCATGATTATAAATTAGTACAAAATAGAAATTAAAACGATTAAAAATAAATAATCAGTAAAGTTATCTTACTCGTCCAGTAAACAAAAAAATCTAGAGTTTTTAGAAAGTCTAGATTTTATACAACTGCCATTGAATGGTCATAACTACGATGTTACCCATTTTAGCAACGGAAATATAATTATTTCAAATATGATGAGAATATCGAGATATGAATTTTACGAAAATGTTAATATAAATATCGATTGAATGTCTATTTCAATTGAAGTTTCTGAAAAAATTATAAGAACAAATAATTAAGATAATTAAATTAAATTACTAAAAAAATATTTAATGATTTTCAAGAAAGTTAACATGTCTATTATTTATATTATATTTATATTAGTAACTTTTTGTCACTTATTATTTTTTTTTTTGAATTTTTCTACGATATAACGAAAATATTGATTCATCCCTAATATAGATGTTGAATCTAGGAAAACGTGAAAATATCGATGGAAATATTGACATGCTAACGAAAATTTAATACTATGGTTGGACCATTTTTTGTATTCTCTCCTTTCTTTTGAACTCTCATTCACATTTTGCTAGTTTCCTTTTGGCATTATATATAGGATATTTGTAATAGTTAATAAAAAAAAGAAAAAAAATTCTAAAATATATCACATCGTTAAAATATTTGCAAATATAGAGGTATTGTTTTGAATTTTTTCTAATTTTCAATTCCAATTGTACACCTTCTTCTTCTATTTATCTCTTTTTTTTCTTTCTTTTATACGATTTTTGCTTATTCTTTTTTTTTTTTCTTTTCTTCGATTTTGGCTTCTTTACTTTTTTTTTTTTTTTTTTAAATATTTCATTATTTCTTTTTTTATTCTTCTTTCATTTATCGAGTTTTTTCTTCTATTTTTTTTTTAATTTTCTTTCCTTTATCCCTTTTTTGTTTCTTTTTTTTTTCATAAGAATTATGAGACTGTCGTATCCAAGACTTGAAAGTACCCAATTCATAAGTGATCTAACACCAACAAGCCAATCATCAAGTTTGATTATTATAATAAACATTAAATATAAATAGTAAATGAAAATAGATTTGAAAGAAATTATTTTTTTAGTCTACAAATTTGCATTGTTTTTAGAAACATTTCTTAAAAGTTTGATATAAGAAACGAGAATTGTTATCAAACAAGTTTATTTCTTAAAAAGAGAGATAGAGAAATACGAATCATATCAGACAGGCTAAATAATTTTTTTTCCTTTTTACAGGACTTTAAGAGTATGATGTCTATCATAATAAACTTGAAAAAGGGCACAGATGGCCCAAAATGAAGGGCACAAATGAAATATTTGTGTATTTATGTACCATAATATTTGTTTTCAAAATCAAACAAAGAAGAATGGTTTGGTTTGGATGTTCGCTATTTCTATAGAAGTGCCCTTGAGAGGTATTGGGAAAAAAAAGGACTCTATGAATATTTGGAAAGGACAAAGAAAGGGAGAATAAGGTGGTCAGTAGCTATCATTGACAAAAGCTACCACTGTTAGCACGTTATTGGTGATAGAAACACATTGATAACACGTTATAGGTGATAGAAGCTACCACTAATAGCACGTTATCGGTGATAGAAGCTATCACTAATAGCACGTTATCAGTTATAAAAGCTACCACTGATAGCACGTTATCGATGATAGAAGCCACCACTGATAGTATGTTATCGGTGATAGAGATCACTGCTAGCATGATATCAATGAGATCATTGATAACATTTTATTAGTGAAACAAGCTATTACTAATAACCACGATATGAATGATATTAGTGATATCGGTGATAGAAGTTAAATGAAATCCACATATCAAGTTTCTTTGAAAGTTCATAACTAATTGTAGAAGTCTATCATTGCTAGCCTTAAGTGTTAATATTTCAAGATTGATTCTAATTGATGAAAGTCCATCAGTGATAGCGACTGATAGCTACTACCAGTGATAGCCACGACAGAAGAATATTAGTGATAGCTACTATGTTAATCTTTCAAAGTTGATACTCATTAAAGTCTATTAGTGATAGCCACTAATAGTTTTCCATCATTGGTATAGCTCAATCTTTCAAAGTTGTTGATTTTCTTTCAATGTTGATAACTACTTATAAAAGTCTATCATTGATAACCACTGGTAGTCTTAACTATTAATATTTCAAGGTTGATTCCAATTGATGAAAATGTATTAATGATAGCCAGTGATAACTGATTGTAAATTAAGAGCTAATATTTCAAGATTGTATTAATATTTCTCAAATTGAAAGTTACTACTGATAGAAACTATCAGTGATAGTAACTGATGGCAGCTATCAGTGGCTATCAGTGACTATTAGTGATAGTAGCTAATAACAACCATCAATGGCTATAACTGATACTTGCTATCAGTGATAGTTTTCAATTTGAGAAAATTGGGAATAAGCGAGAAAGATGGTGCCTAGGCATGGGTTTTTAGTTTTTTATCATTTTTTATTCTATATATGCAATTATTTTATCCTTATACTACATATTCTATTATTTTGAGCTTGAATTCCATTTATGCAATTAGTATACATACATACATACACACATACATACACACACATATACATACATACATACATACATACATACATATTGTTGGAATACATAATCATGAGCGGAAGAAAACAGGATCATTGAGCATTCTAATTCCTCAATTTTGACATCAAATTAAGCATGTTCTTGGAATATCAAAAGGGTTTCATTACATACTTTTGAAGATCCTCTTCAAACTCGAAATTCAGCTGCAATCTTCACCAGTTCTTGCTATGGACCACCACTAGAGCTTTCCTACTATTTTTTAGAAGCCTTAGATTAAGTTGTACGACTCAAAACAAGTTTGAACTTAGGGAATTGAAAGAAAGGTTTTCTGGTTTTTCAACTTGTTGAATAACAACTTCTTCAACCTTCAAAAACTCAACAATTCAGCAATTGCATCAGCTTTTCCACTCAATCAAGAGTGATTTTATTATATGACTCTCATGCAAACTGATAATTTGAAGTGATTCCAGCTACTCCTTGAATTTAGTGGTGGAATTATGTATAAGAAGGTGACTAATCTTCTTGCTTGAAAGTGAAAAAATCCCACTCTATTTTTCAATTTTCCTTTTTGATTTTGATTTTGATTTTCAAAATCAAAACTTTTTTCAATTTTAATTCTTTAATTGAAATTGAAATTTTATTATTTTTACAAAATTAATTTGATAATCAATTTTTCTAATAAAATTAATAATTAATTAAACAATTTTATTAATTTAATATCATATATTAAATTAATTTGTCACCAATTTCATTACCATGTATTTAAATCATATTTATATATTAATCGATTCTCTAATTACGTTTAATTCCAAAATTAAACGTGTAATTATATGATTTATTAATTCCCTTAATTTGAATTTGAACGTTTCAAATCAGCATATCGTGCTATTCTAAGACTAATCCGTTTTTGAGCTAGTAGGAAGACCTAATGGACCTACAGTTCATGGGTTCCAACTATCCGGGATTAATTGGCTAAACTCTTTACACCGAATTAACCCCCATTCGTTAACTATCAGGTCACTCCACTAAAACCCAGTATTTGCACTCTCCTCACTGTAGATATATTGTGTCCACTCGATATAACCAAAGTTAGTAAGTTAGCCCTTCATAGGTTGTTTGTAATAACGGTTGGGTCAAAAGGCTATTTTATCCCCAAGATTATCACTTGTTCCTTAAGTCCCACTGATCCTCTAATGAACAATTGGTTTATGATCTCATCATCAAACCAAGTCCCTCTCGGACCAATGAGAGGTTGAGGCCCCTGTTCAAGACCCGAAATCAGCACCTAAGGGAACAACCTCTCTACCATCCCTGAAAGCGGATAGGAGTGGATTCCATCTTGCATCTTATGTCTCTAGTTATCTACCTGGTCTTACCCCTGAAATGGAAGGCTTATTGAGTCAACGCTATTGAGCCAACCCTCATCCATGCAAATCTAAGGATAATCTCGTATAAATAGGATTACATAGTTAGCTCAGGATTAAAGGCAAGTTGCCTAGGTCATCGTTTTGAAATAGTCAGTCTTAAATAGTAAACAATGTATAAAGTAAGAGTAACTTATTTCTTGGTCCGATCTTATGCAAACTCACAAGACGCCCCCACTCTTTATGTCACCATATGAACGAATTAGGATTTCTTTGTTTGTAGCATTTTACAACTCCTTATAACAAATACAGAGTCGGTTGCATCCGATAGTTTTACCAGAATAAGGCACTCAACCTGATTTGTATGCTATAGATCATTTTGACTATTTACTCAAATCTGATCCACTCTTATGTCTCCACATAAAGTTCAAGTACTCATGTAATAATCATAGATCTTTTAGTTTATTGGGTTTATTTCTAAAATGAAATAAGCAATTCATATATTCAATAACAACTTTATCGATTTACAGAATGAGTTTATTGTGTACAAACCACGAGTTTTAGAACATAAAACCTATATATATATATATATATATACATACCCACACGCACAATATTAAAAGGGGCTAACAAGGAAAAAAAATTTCCTTCCCTTTTTACCCTTACATATTTCAATAATTCCCTTATTACCCTTAATACCTCTTCAAATTGTTTAAGTGGCTTTTCAACCAACATAGTATTTTATGTGTTTGTTAATTTTGAAGAGACACGATTATTTGGGTTTGATGACGATATGAGACAACTTTTCCATAATAAGTATATGGGTGCGTGATGTACCTATAAAAGTAAAGAAATTGATGGTCAATGTATTCATTCATTGCAAAATTTCAAATTCCAAAAAATATTGAAAAGCAAAATCTTCCCAAAAATAAGACTAATTTTTTTGTTAATCGAATGAAAATATTTATCAATGAAGAGAGGTACTATTAAATTTTTTTTTCTTTCTTTCTTTATTTTAAGAATTTTATTTTCAATCCTAAATTGTTTTGAGGAAGTTGTTGAACTGAAAGGTTTGTCAAGAAGATGTTATTCCATAAGGAAAAAAAAGATAGAATATTTAAGACGAGATTCAATCATTTTTTCATCCCAAAGTGAGAAATTCAACAATATAAGAAACAAATACTTACCTCGAATGAATATTATTCTAAGGTGTGACAAATTTTTCTTAAAACGATAACTAAAACTTGAGAGAAAAGTAGATTTTGATCTATTGGTGACAATTTTGTGGCTATAGGTTTGTTTTTTATATAAAATATTTTTGGACAAATATCGATTTATACCCCTGAATGTGGGTTGTATCAGTTTAAACCCTAAACTTATAACTATATCAATTTAAACTTTGAGCTTTGAGGATTGTATCAATTTAAATCTCCAATTAATAATTGTATCGATTTAAACCTGAAACTTTTATAAGTGTATCAATTTAAACCCTGAATTTTCATAATTGTATCAATTTAACCCTCCATTATGTTTAATTTAGATACACTTATGAAAGTTCAAGGTTTAAATTGATATATTTATAAAGTTTCAAGGTTTATATTGATATACTTAGGAATGTTCAAGGTTTAAATTGATATAATTATTAGTATGAGGTTTAAATAGACACATTCTCCAAAGTTCAGGGTTTATATTGGCATAACCCCAAAATTCAAGGTTTAAATGAATACAATTATTAGTTTAGAATTTAAATTAATACAACCCCAAAGTTCAAGATAGAATAAAGGGATATGGAGGGAGAGATTAGAAATTTAATGGAATATCCTATTAGAATTGATTTAATTCTTTTAATTCTAATTTCACAATTCTCAATGTAAAATTCTATCTCCTTACTTTTCCACTCATTTTAACTTTTAAGTCCATCTATTGTAATTTTATTTTATATTTTATAAAAATTTTAGTAACTCGTTTGATTTTGTCTAGATTTTTTATTTTGCATGAATATGAAAAAGGAGGAAGAGGAGAATCAAACACCAATAATGTGTAGTTTCTTTTCTCTCCATGATTTCTAAGATTATGTGATTTGTTTGACTCAAATCTTGTTTTTTTAATTTATTTATATCTAATTACAATGGGCTTTTATATATATATATATATATATATATATATATATATTGCTAATAAGAAGAATGACAAATTTTAATTTTTCATTTATAAAAATAGCAAATCAACATTTCATTTGTAAAAATGACAAAATGAATAAAAAATAAAAAATAAACGAATTTATAAAACTCTAAACTACCCCCAACCATACAAATGAGATTACAATTGGCTTATTAAGAATATTCATAATTACACTGTAATTAAAACAAACATCTAGAGACTAACGGTTGACCATGCTTTGAGCATCGCACCGACCTCTTCTCCAACCAAGTTGCGGTCAATTTTCTCTCCAAAATTGGCTCTTCCATTAATAGAGACAACACTTCCTACTTGAATTATGTCTTCATCCCTTACTTCATTAGGCATGGCTCCCTCTTCCTCGACCAATACTTCACCATCAGCTTTGACTTCAACTCCTTCACCGACTTCATTTATTGCTCCTCTAGAGTTAGTAGTGATCACTTCAGTTCCACCATCTTCTATCTCAATTCTTCTAACACAGGCTCCATCGTCGACCTTAACTCCTAACAATGGTGCTGTCGTGAATAGAATCATTGTCTCTGAATCTATTATCATAGTCATAATTTCCTCCACCTTACTACTTTAAATGCGATTGGTTTGTCTTCACTCTTCACTCTAAAATTTTCAAACTAATTAAAAAATCTAATATTTGATTGTATAAAATTTTCAAACTATTTAAAAAAATCA